>NC_058084.1:321438717-321722535 GCF_014858855.1 Bufo gargarizans
GCTGTGCTGAAGTTGGTGGTGAAGGTGTGTGGCTGACTGGATGAGCAGGTGGAAGAAGAGGAGGAGGAAGCGAGAAGGAGGAGGTGCAACAGGAGGCAAAGAATGTTGCCCTGCGATCCTTGGCGGCGGAAGGACGTGCCGCCAAACAGCTCTCCGCCTGGGGCCCAGCTGCACTACATTTACCCAGTGTGCAGTTAGGGAGATATAGCGTCCCTGGCCGTGCTTACTGGTCCACGTATCTGTGGTTAGGTGGACCTTGCTACAGATGGCGTTGCGCAGTGCACACTTGATTTTATCGGATACTTGGTTGTGCAGGGAAGGCACGGCTCTCTTGGAGAAGTAGTGCCGGCTGGGACCAACATACTGTGGGACAGCAAGCGACATGAGCTGTTTGAAGCTGTCTGTGTCCACCAGCCTAAATGACAGCATTTCATAGGCCAGTAGTTTAGAAATGCTGGCATTCAGGGCCAGGGATCGAGGGTGGCTAGGTGGGAATTTACGCTTTCTATCAAATGTTTGTGAGATGGAGAGCTGAACGCTGGCGTGTGACATGGTTGAGACGCTTGGTGACGGAGGTGGTGGTGGTGGTGTTGGTGGTACATCCCCTGTTTGCTGGGCGGCAGGTGCCAACGTTCCTCCAGAGGCGGAGGAAGAGGCCGAGGCGGCAGCAGCAGAATAGGCCGAGGCGGCAGCAGCAGAAGAGGTAGCAGGGGGAGCCTGAGTGACTTCCTTGGTTTTAAGGTGTTTACTCCACTGCAGTTCATGCTTTGCATGCAGGTGCCTGGTCATGCAGGTTGTGCTCAGGTTCAGAACGTTAATGCCTCGCTTCAGGCTCTGATGGCACAGCGTGCAAACCACTCGGGTCTTGTCGTCAGCACATTGTTTGAAGAAGTGCCATGCCAGGGAACTCCTTGAAGCTGCCTTTGGGGTGCTCGGGTCCCAGATGGCGGCGGTCAGTAGCAGGCGGAGTCTCTTGGCGGCGGGTGTTCTGCTTTTGCCCACAGCTCCCTCTTTTGCTACGCTGTTGGCTCGGTCTCACCACTGCCTCTTCCTCCGAACTGTGAAAGTCAGTGGCACGACCTTCATTCCATGTGGGGTCTAGGACCTCATCGTCCCCTGCATCGTCTTCCACCCAGTCTTGATCCCTGACCTCCTGTTCAGTCTGCACACTGCAGAAAGACGCAGCAGTTGGCACCTGTGTTTCGTCATCATCAGAGACATGCTGAGGTGGTATTCCCATGTCCTCATCATCAGGAAACATAAGTGGTTGTGCGTCAGTGCATTCTATGTCTTTCAACCGCTGGGGAAGGGCTAGGTGGATGCCCTTGGGAAACCCTGCCAGCGGAGTCTTCAAACAGCATAAGAGACTGCTGCATAACTTGAGGCTGAGACAGTTTCCCTGGTATGCATGGGGGTGATGTGACAGACTGATGGGGTTGGTTTTCAGGCGCCATCTGTGCGCTTTCTGCAGAAGACTGGGTGGGAGATAATGTGAACGTGCTGGATCCACTGTCGGCCACCCAATTGACTAATGCCTGTACCTGCTCAGGCCTTACCATCCTTAGAACGGCATTGGGCCCCACCATATATCGCTGTAAATTCTGGCGGCTACTGGGACCTGAGGTAGTTGGTACACTAGGACGTGTGGATGTGGCAGAACGGCCACGTCCTCTCCCAGCACCAGAGGGTCCACTAACACCACCACGACCATGTCCACGTCCGCGTCCCTTACTAGATGTTTTTCTCATTGTTATGGTTCACCACAACAACAAATATATTATTTGGCCCAATGTATTGTATTCAAATTCAGCGGGATATAAATTTGAGGCCTAGTATTTAGGCGCTGGGTGACCGGTATGGATTTAGTGACAGAATTAGACTTGGAAATGCACAGAAGCGTGTGTGTGAAGTTATTCTGAATGACCCTATGTGCACCTTCAATATGATCTACCCTTTTAGGGATAGATTTCAAATAGCTCTGATATAGCAGAAACGACTAAATTATGAAATTGCTAAATTGGGAATTGTATTTCAACCCAGAACAAAAAATGTGCTTTGACGGACACTAAATAACTTTCCCAGCCACAACAGGACAGCGGTAACGAGAGATTTAGCGGGATATAAATTTGAGGCCTAGTATTTAGGCGCTGGGTGACAGGTATGGGTTTAGTGACAGAATTAGATTTGGAAATGCACAGTAGCGGGTGTGTGAAGTTATTCTGAATGACCCTATGTGCACCTTGAATATTATATACCCTTTTAGGGATAGATTTCAAATAGCTCTGATATAGCAGAAACCACTAAATTATGAAATTGCTAAATTGGGAATTGTATTTCAACCCAGAACAAGAAATGTGCTTGAACGGACACTAAATAACTCGCCCAGCTACAGCACTAGGACAGATTTAGCTGGATATAAAATTGAGGCCTAGTATTTAGGCGCTGGGTGACCGGTATGGATTTAGTGACAGAATTAGACTTGGAAATGCACAGAAGCGTGTGTGTGAAGTTATTCTGAATGACCCTATGTGCACCTTGAATATTATATACCCTTTTAGGGATAGATTTCAAATAGCTCTGATATAGCAGAAACCACTAAATTATGAAATTGCTAAATTGGGAATTGTATTTCAACCCAGAACAAGAAATGTGCTTGAACGGACACTAAATAACTCGCCCAGCTACAGCACTAGGGACAGATTTAGCTGGATATAAATTTGAGGCCTAGTATTTAGGCGCTGGGTGACAGGTATGGATTTAGTGACAGAATTAGACTTGGAAATGACACAGTAAGCGGTGTGTGTGAAGTTATTCTGAATGACCCTATGTGCACCTTGAATATTATATACCCTTTAGGGATAGATTTCAAATAGCTCTGATATAGCAGAAACCACTAAATTATGAAATTGCTAAATTGGGAATTGTATTTCAACCCAGAACAAAAAATGTGCTTTGACGGACACTAAATAACTTTCCCAGCCACAACAGGACAGCGTTAACGAGAGATTTAGCAGGATATAAATTTGAGGCCTAGTATTTAGGCGCTGGGTGACAGGTATGGGTTTAGTGACAGAATTAGACTTGGAAATACACAGTAGCGGGTGTGTGTGAAGTTATTCTGAATGACCCAATGTGCACCTTGAATATTATACCCTTTTAGGGATAGATTTCAAATAGCTCTGATATAGCAGAAACCACTAAATTATGAAATTGCTAAATTGGGAATTGTATTTCAACCCAGAACAAAAATGTGCTTTGACGGACACTAAATAACTTTCCCAGCCACAACAGGACAGCGTTAACGAGAGATTTAGCAGGATATAAATTTGAGGCCTAGTATTTAGGCGCTGGGTGACAGGTATGGGTTTAGTGACAGAATTAGACTTAGGAAATACACAGTAGCGGGTGTGTGTGAAGTTATTCTGAATGACCCAATGTGCACCTTGAATATTATATACCCTTTTAGGGATAGATTTCAAATAGCTCTGATATAGCAGAAACCACTAAATTATGAAATTGCTAAATTGGGAATTGTATTTCAACCCAGAACAAGAAATGTGCTTGAACGGACACTAAATAACTCGCCCAGCTACAGCACTAAGGACAGATTTAGCGGGATATAAATTTGAGGCCTAGTATTTAGGCGCTGGGTGACAGGTATGGGTTTAGTGCCAGAATTAGACTTGGAAATACACAGTAGCGGGTGTGTGTGAAGTTATTCTGAATGACCCAATGTGCACCTTGAATATTATATACCCTTTTAGGGATAGATTTCAAATAGCTCTGATATAGCAGAAACCACTAAATTATGAAATTGCTAAATTGGGAATTGTATTTCAACCCAGAACAAGAAATGTGCTTGAACGGACACTAAATAACTCGCCCAGCTACAGCACTAGGGACAGATTTAGCTGGATATAAATTTGAGGCCTAGTATTTAGGCGCTGGGTGACAGGTATGGATTTAGTGACAGAATTAGACTTGGAAATGCACAGAAGCGTGTGTGTGAAGTTATTCTGAATGACCCTATGTGCACCTTGAATATTATATACCCTTTTAGGGATAGATTTCAAATAGCTCTGATATAGCAGAAACCACTAAATTATGAAATTGCTAAATTGGGAATTGTATTTCAACCCAGAACAAGAAATGTGCTTGAACGGACACTAAATAACTCGCCCAGCTACAGCACTAAGGACAGATTTAGCGGGATATAAATTTGAGGCCTAGTATTTAGGCGCTGGGTGACAGGTATGGGTTTAGTGCCAGAATTAGACTTGGAAATACACAGTAGCGGGTGTGTGTGAAGTTATTCTGAATGACCCAATGTGCACCTTGAATATTATATACCCTTTTAGGGATAGATTTCAAATAGCTCTGATATAGCAGAAACCACTAAATTATGAAATTGCTAAATTGGGAATTGTATTTCAACCCAGAACAAGAAATGTGCTTGAACGGACACTAAATAACTCGCCCAGCTACAGCACTAAGGACAGATTTAGCGGGATATAAATTTGAGGACCTAGTATTTAGGCGCTGGGTGACAGGTATGGGTTTAGTGCCAGAATTAGACTTGGAAATACACAGTAGCGGGTGTGTGTGAAGTTATTCTGAATGACCCAATGTGCACCTTGAATATTATATACCCTTTTAGGGATAGATTTCAAATAGCTCTGATATAGCAGAAACCACTAAATTATGAAATTGCTAAATTGGGAATTGTATTTCAACCCAGAACAAGAAATGTGCTTGAACGGACACTAAATAACTCGCCCAGCTACAGCACTAAGGACAGATTTAGCGGGATATAAATTTGAGGCCTAGTATTTAGGCGCTGGGTGACAGGTATGGGTTTAGTGCCAGAATTAGACTTGGAAATACACAGTAGCGGGTGTGTGTGAAGTTATTCTGAATGACCCAATGTGCACCTTGAATATTATATACCCTTTTAGGGATAGATTTCAAATAGCTCTGATATAGCAGAAACCACTAAATTATGAAATTGCTAAATTGGGAATTGTATTTCAACCCAGAACAAGAATTGTGCTTGAACGGACACTAAATAACTCGCCCAGCTACAGCACTAAGGACAGATTTAGCGGGATATAAATTTGAGGCCTAGTATTTAGGCGCTGGGTGACAGGTATGGGTTTAGTGCCAGAATTAGACTTGGAAATACACAGTAGCGGGTGTGTGTGAAGTTATTCTGAATGACCCAATGTGCACCTTGAATATTATATACCCTTTTAGGGATAGATTTCAAATAGCTCTGATATAGCAGAAACCACTAAATTATGAAATTGCTAAATTGGGAATTGTATTTCAACCCAGAACAAGAAATGTGCTTGAACGGACACTAAATAACTCGCCCAGCTACAGCACTAGGGACAGATTTAGCTGGATATAAATTTGAGGCCTAGTATTTAGGCGCTGCGTGACAGGTATGGGTTTAGTGACAGAATTAGACTTGGAAATACACAGTAGCGGGTGTGTGTGAAGTTATTCTGAATGACCCAATGTGCACCTTGAATATTATATACCCTTTTAGGGATAGATTTCAAATAGCTCTGATATAGCAGAAACCACTAAATTATGAAATTGCTAAATTGGGAATTGTATTTCAACCCAGAACAAGAAATGTGCTTGAACGGACACTAAATAACTCGCCCAGCTACAGCACTAGGGACAGATTTAGCTGGATATAAATTTGAGGCCTAGTATTTAGGCGCTGGGTGACCGGTATGGATTTAGTGACAGAATTAGACTGGGATATGGCCAAAAAATAAACAGACTATTGCTGGTTAAATGCACTTGGTGTGACAGCTTCACCCTGATGTAGGCTTTAGCCAAAAAACAACCACACCATTGAGGGTTAAATGCACTTGGTGACAGGCGCAGCTTGCCCCTGATTTAGTATATGGCCAAAAAATGAACAGACTATTGCTGGTTAAATGCACTTGGTGTGACAGCTTCACCCTGATGTAGGCTTTAGCCAAAAAACAACCACACCATTGAGGGTTAAATGCACTTGGTGACAGGCGCAGCTTGCCCCTGATTTTGTATATGGCCAAAAAATGAACAGACTATTGCTGGTTAAATGCACTTGGTGTGACAGCTTCACCCTGATGTAGGCTTTAGCCAAAAAACAACCACACCATTGAGGGTTAAATGCACTTGGTCGCAGCTTGTGCTGGCGCACCACAAGACACAAAATGGCCGCCGATCACCCCAGAAAAATGTGACTGACAAACGGTCTGTGCAGCCTAAAAACAGTGAGCAATTGAGGATCAGCAGCTCAATGATCCACAGCTGCAGATCGATCAGTTAATCAAGTCCTTTGGAGGAGTTAATCTGCCTAATCTCGCCCTACTGTCGCAGCCGCAACCTCTCCCTACGCTAATCAGAGCAGAGTGACGGGCGGCGCTATGTGACTCCAGCTTAAATAGAGGCTGGGTCACATGGTGCTCTGGCCAATCACAGCCATGCCAATAGTAGGCATGGCTGTGATGGCCTCTTGGGGCAAGTAGTATGACGCTTGTTGATTGGCTGCTTTGCAGCCTTTCAAAAAGCGCCAAGAAAGCGTCACAAAAGCGCGAAGAAAGCGACGAACACCGAACCCGAACCCGGACTTTTACGAAAATGTCCGGGTTCGGGTCCGTGTCACGGACACCCCAAAATTCGGTACGAACCCGAACTATACAGTTCGAGTTCGCTCATCCCTAGTATCAGGTGGTGGTGCAGTTAGCTGTGGCGTGTTGACAAAAGTTTTCCACATCTCTGCCATGCTAACCCTGCCCTCAGAGGAGCTGGCCGTGACACAGCTGCCTTGGCGACCTCTTGCTCCTCCTCTGCCTTGGCCTTGGGCTTCCACTTGTTCCCCTGTGACATTTGGGAATGCTCTCAGTAGCGCGTCTACCAACGTGCGCTTGTACTCGCGCATCTTCCTATCACGCTCCAGTGCAGGAAGTAAGGTGGGCACATTGTCTTTGTAGCGTGGATCCAGCAGGGTGGCAACCCAGTAGTCCGCACAGGTTAAAATGTGGGCAACTCTGCTGTCGTTGCGCAGGCACTGCAGCATGTAGTCGCTCATGTGTGCCAGGCTGCCCAGGGGTAAGGACAAGCTGTCCTCTGTGGGAGGCGTATCGTCATCGTCCTGCCTTTCCCCCCAGCCACGCACCAGTGATGGACCCGAGCTGCGTTGGGTGCCACCCCGCTGTGACCATGCTTCATCCTCATCCTCCTCCACCTCCTCCTCATCCTCGTCCTCCTCGTCCTCCAGTAGTGGGCCCTGGCTGGCCACATTTGTACCTGGCCTCTGCTGTTGCCAAAAACCTCCCTCTGAGTCACTTCGAAGAGACTGGCCTGAAAGTGCTAAAAATGACCCCTCTTCCTCCTCCTCCTCCTCCTGGGCCACCTCCTCTTCCATCATCGCCCTAAGTGTTTTCTCAAGGAGACATAGAAGTGGTATTGTAACGCTGATAACGGTGTCATCGCCACTGGCCATGTTGGTGGAGTACTCGAAACAGCGCAACAGGGCACACAGGTCTCGCATGGAGGCCCAGTCATTGGTGGTGAAGTGGTGCTGTTCTGTAGTGCGACTGACCCGTGCGTGCTGCAGCTGAAACTCCACTATGGCCTGCTGCTGCTCGCACAGTCTGTCCAGCATGTGCAAGGTGGAGTTCCACCTGGTGGGCACGTCGCATATGAGGCGGTGAGCGGGAAGGCCGAAGTTACGCTGTAGCGCAGACAGGCGAGCAGCAGCAGGATGTGAACGCCGGAAGCGCGAACAGACGGCCCGCACTTTATGCAGCAGCTCTGACATGTCGGGGTAGTTGTGAATGAACTTCTGCACCACCAAATTCAGCACATGCGCCAAGCAAGGGATGTGCGTCAAATTGGCTAGTCCCAGAGCTGCAACGAGATTTCGCCCATTATCACACACCACCAGGCCGGGCTTGAGGCTCACCGGCAGCAACCACTCGTCGGTCTGTTGTTCAATACCCCGCCACAACTCCTGTGCGGTGTGGGGCCTGTCCCCCAAACATATGAGTTTCAGAATGGCCTGCTGACGTTTACCCCGGGCTGTGCTGAAGTTGGTGGTGAAGGTGTGTGGCTGACTGGATGAGCAGGTGGAAGAAGAGGAGGAGGAAGCCGAGAAGGAGGAGGTGGCAACAGGAGGCAAAGAATGTTGCCCTGCGATCCTTGGCGGCGGAAGGACGTGCGCCAAACAGCTCTCCGCCTGGGGCCCAGCTGCCACTACATTTACCCAGTGTGCAGTTAGGGAGATATAGCGTCCCTGGCCGTGCTTACTGGTCCACGTATCTGTGGTTAGGTGGACCTTGCTACAGATGGCGTTGCGCAGTGCACACTTGATTTTATCGGATACTTGGTTGTGCAGGGAAGGCACGGCTCTCTTGGAGAAGTAGTGCCGGCTGGGAACAACATACTGTGGGACAGCAAGCGACATGAGCTGTTTGAAGCTGTCTGTGTCCACCAGCCTAAATGACAGCATTTCATAGGCCAGTAGTTTAGAAATGCTGGCATTCAGGGCCAGGGATCGAGGGTGGCTAGGTGGGAATTTACGCTTTCTATCAAATGTTTGTGAGATGGAGAGCTGAACGCTGGCGTGTGACATGGTTGAGACGCTTGGTGACGGAGGTGGTGGTGGTGGTGTTGGTGGTACATCCCCTGTTTGCTGGGCGGCAGGTGCCAACGTTCCTCCAGAGGCGGAGGAAGAGGCCGAGGCGGCAGCAGCAGAATAGGCCGAGGCGGCAGCAGCAGAAGAGGTAGCAGGGGGAGCCTGAGTGACTTCCTTGGTTTTAAGGTGTTTACTCCACTGCAGTTCATGCTTTGCATGCAGGTGCCTGGTCATGCAGGTTGTGCTCAGGTTCAGAACGTTAATGCCTCGCTTCAGGCTCTGATGGCACAGCGTGCAAACCACTCGGGTCTTGTCGTCAGCACATTGTTTGAAGAAGTGCCATGCCAGGGAACTCCTTGAAGCTGCCTTTGGGGTGCTCGGTCCCAGATGGCGGCGGTCAGTAGCAGGCGGAGTCTCTTGGCGGCGGGTGTTCTGCTTTTGCCCACTGCTCCCTCTTTTGCTACGCTGTTGGCTCGGTCTCACCACTGCCTCTTCCTCCGAACTGTGAAAGTCAGTGGCACGACCTTCATTCCATGTGGGGTCTAGGACCTCATCGTCCCCTGCATCGTCTTCCACCCAGTCTTGATCCCTGACCTCCTGTTCAGTCTGCACACTGCAGAAAGACGCAGCAGTTGGCACCTGTGTTTCGTCATCATCAGAGACATGCTGAGGTGGTATTCCCATGTCCTCATCATCAGGAAACATAAGTGGTTGTGCGTCAGTGCATTCTATGTCTTTCACCGCTGGGGAAGGGCTAGGTGGATGCCCTTGGGAAACCCTGCCAGCGGAGTCTTCAAACAGCATAAGAGACTGCTGCATAACTTGAGGCTGAGACAGTTTCCCTGGTATGCATGGGGGTGATGTGACAGACTGATGGGGTTGGTTTTCAGGCGCCATCTGTGCGCTTTCTGCAGAAGACTGGGTGGGAGATAATGTGAACGTGCTGGATCCACTGTCGGCCACCCAATTGACTAATGCCTGTACCTGCTCAGGCCTTACCATCCTTAGAACGGCATTGGGCCCCACCATATATCGCTGTAAATTCTGGCGGCTACTGGGACCTGAGGTAGTTGGTACACTAGGACGTGTGGATGTGGCAGAACGGCCACGTCCTCTCCCAGCACCAGAGGGTCCACTAACACCACCACGACCATGTGCACGTCCGCGTCCCTTACTAGATGTTTTTCTCATTGTTATGGTTCACCACAACAACAAATATATTATTTGGCCCAATGTATTGTATTCAAATTCAGCGGGATATAAATTTGAGGCCTAGTATTTAGGCGCTGGGTGACCGGTATGGATTTAGTGACAGAATTAGACTTGGAAATGCACAGAAGCGTGTGTGTGTGAAGTTATTCTGAATGACCCAATGTGCACCTTGAATATTATATACCCTTTTAGGGATAGATTTCAAATAGCTCTGATATAGCAGAAACCACTAAATTATGAAATTGCTAAATTGGGAATTGTATTTCAACCCAGAACAAGAAATGTGCTTGAACGGACACTAAATAACTCGCCCAGCTACAGCACTAACGAGAGATTTAGCAGGATATAAATTTGAGGCCTAGTATTTAGGCGCTGGGTGACAGGTATGGGTTTAGTGACAGAATTAGACTTGGAAATACACAGTAGCGGGTGTGTGTGAAGTTATTCTGAATGACCCAATGTGCACCTTGAATATTATATACCCTTTTAGGGATAGATTTCAAATAGCTCTGATATAGCAGAAACCACTAAATTATGAAATTGCTAAATTGGGAATTGTATTTCAACCCAGAACAAGAAATGTGCTTGAACGGACACTAAATAACTCGCCCAGCTACAGCACTAACGAGAGATTTAGCAGGATATAAATTTGAGGCCTAGTATTTAGGCGCTGGGTGACAGGTATGGGTTTAGTGACAGAATTAGACTTGGAAATACACAGTAGCGGGTATGTGTGAAGTTATTCTGAATGTCCCTATGTGCACCTTCAATATGATCTACCCTTTTAGGGATAGATTTCAAATAGCTCTGATATAGCAGAAACCACTAAATTATGAAATTGCTAAATTGGGAATTGTATTTCAACCCAGAACAAGAAATGTGCTTGAACGGACACTAAATAACTAGCCCAGCTACAGCACTAACGAGAGATTTAGCAGGATATAAATTTGAGGCCTAGTATTTAGGCGCTGGGTGACAGGTATGGGTTTAGTGACAGAATTAGACTTGGAAATACACAGTAGCGGGTGTGTGTGAAGTTATTCTGAATGACCCAATGTGCACCTTGAATATTATATACCCTTTTAGGGATAGATTTCAAATAGCTCTGATATAGCAGAAACCACTAAATTATGAAATTGCTAAATTGGGAATTGTATTTCAACCCAGAACAAGAAATGTGCTTGAACGGACACTAAATAACTCGCCCAGCTACAGCACTAAGGACAGATTTAGCTGGATATAAATTTGAGGCCTAGTATTTAGGCGCTGGGTGACAGGTATGGGTTTAGTGACAGAATTAGACTTGGAAATACACAGTAGCGGGTGTGTGTGAAGTTATTCTGAATGTCCCTATGTGCACCTTCAATATGATCTACCCTTTTAGGGATAGATTTCAAATAGCTCTGATATAGCAGAAACCACTAAATTATGAAATTGCTAAATTGGGAATTGTATTTCAACCCAGAACAAGAAATGTGCTTGAACGGACACTAAATAACTCGCCCAGCTACAGCACTAACGAGAGATTTAGCAGGATATAAATTTGAGGCCTAGTATTTAGGCGCTGGGTGACAGGTATGGGTTTAGTGACAGAATTAGACTTGGAAATACACAGTAGCGGGTGTGTGTGAAGTTATTCTGAATGACCCAATGTGCACCTTGAATATTATATACCCTTTTAGGGATAGATTTCAAATAGCTCTGATATAGCAGAAACCACTAAATTATGAAATTGCTAAATTGGGAATTGTATTTCAACCCAGAACAAGAAATGTGCTTGAATGGACACTAAATAACTCGCCCAGCTACAGCACTAACGAGAGATTTAGCAGGATATAAATTTGAGGCCTAGTATTTAGGCGCTGGGTGACAGGTATGGGTTTAGTGACAGAATTAGACTTGGAAATACACAGTAGCGGGTGTGTGTGAAGTTATTCTGAATGACCCAATGTGCACCTTGAATATTATATACCCTTTTAGGGATAGATTTCAAATAGCTCTGATATAGCAGAAACCACTAAATTATGAAATTGCTAAATTGGGAATTGTATTTCAACCCAGAACAAGAAATGTGCTTGAACGGACACTAAATAACTCGCCCAGCTACAGCACTAAGGACAGATTTAGCTGGATATAAATTTGAGGCCTAGTATTTAGGCGCTGGGTGACAGGTATGGGTTTAGTGACAGAATTAGACTTGGAAATACACAGTAGCGGGTGTGTGTGAAGTTATTCTGAATGTCCCTATGTGCACCTTCAATATGATCTACCCTTTTAGGGATAGATTTCAAATAGCTCTGATATAGCAGAAACCACTAAATTATGAAATTGCTAAATTGGGAATTGTATTTCAACCCAGAACAAGAAATGTGCTTGAACGGACACTAAATAACTCGCCCAGCTACAGCACTAACGAGAGATTTAGCAGGATATAAATTTGAGGCCTAGTATTTAGGCGCTGGGTGACAGGTATGGGTTTAGTGACAGAATTAGACTTGGAAATACACAGTAGCGGGTGTGTGTGAAGTTATTCTGAATGACCCAATGTGCACCTTGAATATTATATACCCTTTTAGGGATAGATTTCAAATAGCTCTGATATAGCAGAAACCACTAAATTATGAAATTGCTAAATTGGGAATTGTATTTCAACCCAGAACAAGAAATGTGCTTGAACGGACACTAAATAACTCGCCCAGCTACAGCACTAACGAGAGATTTAGCAGGATATAAATTTGAGGCCTAGTATTTAGGCGCTGGGTGACAGGTATGGGTTTAGTGACAGAATTAGACTTGGAAATACACAGTAGCGGGTGTGTGTGAAGTTATTCTGAATAACCCAATGTGCACCTTGAATATTATATACCCTTTTAGGGATAGATTTCAAATAGCTCTGATATAGCAGAAACCACTAAATTATGAAATTGCTAAATTGGGAATTGTATTTCAACCCAGAACAAGAAATGTGCTTGAACGGACACTAAATAACTCGCCCAGCTACAGCACTAAGGACAGATTTAGCTGGATATAAATTTGAGGCCTAGTATTTAGGCGCTGGGTGACAGGTATGGGTTTAGTGACAGAATTAGACTTGGAAATACACAGTAGCGGGTGTGTGTGAAGTTATTCTGAATGTCCCTATGTGCACCTTCAATATGATCTACCCTTTTAGGGATAGATTTCAAATAGCTCTGATATAGCAGAAACCACTAAATTATGAAATTGCTAAATTGGGAATTGTATTTCAACCCAGAACAAGAAATGTGCTTGAACGGACACTAAATAACTCGCCCAGCTACAGCACTAACGAGAGATTTAGCAGGATATAAATTTGAGGCCTAGTATTTAGGCGCTGGGTGACAGGTATGGGTTTAGTGACAGAATTAGACTTGGAAATACACAGTAGCGGGTGTGTGTGAAGTTATTCTGAATGACCCAATGTGCACCTTGAATATTATATACCCTTTTAGGGATAGATTTCAAATAGCTCTGATATAGCAGAAACCACTAAATTATGAAATTGCTAAATTGGGAATTGTATTTCAACCCAGAACAAGAAATGTGCTTGAACGGACACTAAATAACTCGCCCAGCTACAGCACTAACGAGAGATTTAGCAGGATATAAATTTGAGGCCTAGTATTTAGGCGCTGGGTGACAGGTATGGGTTTAGTGACAGAATTAGACTTGGAAATACACAGTAGCGGGTGTGTGTGAAGTTATTCTGAATGACCCAATGTGCACCTTGAATATTATATACCCTTTTAGGGATAGATTTCAAATAGCTCTGATATAGCAGAAACCACTAAATTATGAAATTGCTAAATTGGGAATTGTATTTCAACCCAGAACAAGAAATGTGCTTGAACGGACACTAAGGCTAGGTCTACACGACGACATCTGTCGCGCGACATTTTGTTGCACCAATGTCGCGCAACAATTTTTATAATGGCAGTCTATGGTGTCGCACTGCAACATGCGACATGCTGCGACTGCGACACGACAGTCGCAGAAAATCTATTCAAGATGGATTTTTCTGCGACTGTCGCGTCGCAGGCGCAACATGTCGCATGTTGCAGTGCGACACCATAGACTGCCATTATAAAAATTGTCGCGCGACATTAGTGCAACAAAATGTCGCGCGACAACTGTTGCGCCCTATCTGTCGCGCAACTTTTTGTTGCGCAACAAATGTCGTCGTGTAGACGTAGCCTAAATAACTCGCCCAGCTACAGCACTAAGGACAGATTTAGCTGGATATAAATTTGAGGCCTAGTATTTAGGCGCTGGGTGACAGGTATGGGTTTAGTGACAGAATTAGACTTGGAAATGCACAGTAGCGGGTGTGTGAAGTTATTCTGAATGTCCCTATGTGCACCTTCAATATGATCTACCCTTTTAGGGATAGATTTCAAATAGCTCTGATATAGCAGAAACCACTAAATTATGAAATTGCTAAATTGGGAATTGTATTTCAACCCAGAACAAGAAATGTGCTTGAACGGACACTAAATAACTCGCCCAGCTACAGCACTAAGGACAGATTTAGCTGGATATAAATTTGAGGCCTAGTATTTAGGCGCTGGGTGACAGGTATGGGTTTAGTGACAGAATTAGACTTGGAAATACACAGTAGCGGGTGTGTGTGAAGTTATTCTGAATGACCCAATGTGCACCTTGAATATTATATACCCTTTTAGGGATAGATTTCAAATAGCTCTGATATAGCAGAAACCACTAAATTATGAAATTGCTAAATTGGGAATTGTATTTCAACCCAGAACAAGAAATGTGCTTGAACGGACACTAAATAACTCGCCCAGCTACAGCACTAAGGACAGATTTAGCTGGATATAAATTTGAGGCCTAGTATTTAGGCGCTGGGTGACAGGTATGGGTTTAGTGACAGAATTAGACTTGGAAATGCACAGTAGCGGGTGTGTGAAGTTATTCTGAATGTCCCTATGTGCACCTTCAATATGATCTACCCTTTTAGGGATAGATTTCAAATAGCTCTGATATAGCAGAAACCACTAAATTATGAAATTGCTAAATTGGGAATTGTATTTCAACCCAGAACAAGAAATGTGCTTGAACGGACACTAAATAACTCGCCCAGCTACAGCACTAAGGACAGATTTAGCTGGATATAAATTTGAGGCCTAGTATTTAGGCGCTGGGTGACAGGTATGGGTTTAGTGACAGAATTAGACTTGGAAATGCACAGTAGCGGGTGTGTGAAGTTATTCTGAATGACCCTATGTGCACCTTGAATATTATATACCCTTTTAGGGATAGATTTCAAATAGCTCTGATACAGCAGAAACCACTAAATTTTTAAATTGCTAAATTGGGAATTGTATTTCAACCCAGAACAAAAAATGTGCTTTGACGGACACTAAATAACTTTCCCAGCCACAACAGGACAGCGGTAACGAGAGATTTAGCGGGATATAAATTTGAGGCCTAGTATTTAGGCGCTGGGTGACCGGTATGGATTTAGTGACAGAATTAGACTGGGATATGGCCAAAAAATAACCACACTATTGCTGGTTAAATGCACTTGGTGATTGGCGCAGCTTGCCCCTGATGTAGTATATGGCCAAAAAATGAACAGACTATTGCTGGTTAAATGCACTTGGTGTCACAGCTTGACCAACCACACTACTGAGGGTTAAATGCACTTGGTGACGGGCGCAGCTTGCCCCTGATTTAGTATATGGCCAAAAAATGAACAGACTATTGCTGGTTAAATGCACTTGGTGTGATAGCTTGACCAACCACACTACTGAGGGTTAAATGCACTTGGTGTGACAGCTTCACCCTGATGTAGGCTTTAGCCAAAAAACAACCACACCATTGAGGGTTAAATGCACTTGGTCGCAGCTTGTGCTGGCGCACCACAAGACACAAAATGGCCGCCGATCACCCCAGAAAAATGTGACTGACAAACGGTCTGGGCAGCCTAAAAACAGTGAGCAATTGAGGATCAGCAGCTCAATGATCCACAGCTGCAGATCGATCAGTTAATCAAGTCCTTTGGAGGAGTTAATCTGCCTAATCTCGCCCTACTGTCGCAGCCGCAACCTCTCCCTACGCTAATCAGAGCAGAGTGACGGGCGGCGCTATGTGACTCCAGCTTAAATAGAGGCTGGGTCACATGGTGCTCTGGCCAATCACAGCCATGCCAATAGTAGGCATGGCTGTGATGGCCTCTTGGGGCAAGTAGTATGACGCTTGTTGATTGGCTGCTTTGCAGCCTTTCAAAAAGCGCCAAGAAAGCGTCACAAAAGCGCGAAGAAAGCAACGAACACCGAACCCGAACCCGGACTTTTACGAAAATGTCCGGGTTCGGGTCCGTGTCACGGACACCCCAAAATTCGGTACGAACCCGAACTATACAGTTCGAGTTCGCTCATCCCTAGTTATACACCCAATGACACCTATCCTTTATCTGTTACCAAAGATCCACAAGGATCTAAAGAACCCACCAGGGAGACCGATCGTCTCAGGACGGGGTTCACTACTATGCAATATTTCTATCTTTCTAGACAAAGTATTGTGTAAATATGCTGTTTCAGCTCAGTCATACATTCAAGACACTACAGATTTCCTCAATAGACTGAAGGACATCACGCTCCCCCAGATACAATTCTGGTGTCTCTAGACATTACTAGTCTATATACATCTATTAGACATAGTTTTGGAATAGAGGTGGTCAAAAAGGCTCTGATAGACTCCTCATACTCTGCAGGGTGTCAGGACTTTATCTTGCAATTACTTAATATAGTTCTGACATGTAATTATTTTTTGTTTGGAGATTTCTTTTATTTACAGAGGAAGAGGACCGCTTTGGGGCCCAACGTGGCGCCCACTTATGCCAACATGGCAGTCTCTTTCCTCGAGGAGACATACATCTATGTGTCGCCCCACTTCCAACACGTTCTGAGGTGGTGGCGACACATAGATGATCTCTTCCTTATTTGGACTGGTACTAAATGTTTTCAGTTCCTCAATAAAATTGATGAGGACAGTGCACAAATTAGACAGATTATCTCTAAACATTTGCCTATTCTGAGGAGTGGACATAGAGACATTGATGAGTTCAATCCCCCCCCCCCCCCCCCTTATGTCTTACAAAAGAGCAAAAAACTTGAAGGACAAACTCATACACACGAATATAGGTCCACAAAAGGTACAAACTTTCTTACGCAGTCCAAAACTGGGATGTTTTCCCTGCTTGAACTGCGTAAATATACTGTACATACAGTAGTGTTTTTGTACATCTTACTACACAGAAGAAATACTTTATTAAACATTTTCTTACATGTGAATCCACATTTGTTGTGTATGTACTATGGTGTCCATGTAAGATACTGTATGTGGGAGAGACTTCCCTTGATCTTAAAACTAGAATAAATCAGCACCGTTACACGATTCGCAAGAAACGCACTGATCTTCTTTTCCCAAAAATTTTGTGGATCTGGAGAATAGATAAGGCGATTTGCGATGTATGATTATTGATCATGTTCCGACCCCCAGGAGAGGAGGGAATAGGAATCTCCTTCTTAAAAAACGGTAGATCCATTGGATCTCTACATTGAACACATTGAGGCCCAATGGGTTGAATGTAGACTATAAACCTTGGCTATTCTCCTAAATGGACTTTATATAGGATTTTCTCAGTCTCTCATTTTGGTTATGGCATTAATGTGCCTTGTAATCTACAGGGTATTTTTATGTACGTTTTTATCTCTTGCAATTAATGGGGAGATTGGATCCATTCTGTGAAGGGAAGTCGTGAGATGTTGGACCTTTTGGATGTCTATCTACACATATCAGCATCCATTATATACAACATGTGACTGTTGATTTATCTTTCTAGTGACAACTTTTTATGTGTCATTGACAATTGATGTTCCATTGATTAACCAAATATTTTTCTATGCACTCACTGGGTGGGATGGCAGCCTAGGCTTTGTGCCATGGTCCGAGTCTAGTGATATTCAGGTTTCATTGAGTTTATCAATACCAATTGAGACTTTTGTTAATACGATATCAGGTGGATAGCTAGGGGTTGGCCAGTGGATATAGATGTGTGGATCAATTATTCTTGAACTGATAGGGACTGTCCTTGTAATAAGGGGAGATTGCTCCATGGTTTCTAGTTGGACATCCAGAAATGGCTGTCGAGTGACAATAATGGAGGTCCAGTGTGATGGCATGTGTCGGCACCACGTGACATGACCTTGGAATCCCAATATGACTAGAGGATATGCGAATTTGTATATTACATAATAGATGGTGGATTAAAAAACTACTATTTGTCAGTTCAGTGATTATTTGATTTACTACTGATCCATCACATTATGAGATTGAGACTGTCTGCTTGTGTGTCGAGCATCGTCTCTCTACTAATGTTTTGGACATGATATTAGGCGGTATTCCCGCTATGTTATTTACCTACTTCCCTATATGAGTCTTGAACTAATATCTAGAATATTGTATGCCTATCATATATACTATATTGACCCCCCTGCTATTCCCGATTATTTTAGACATTATATCGTTTTTTTCCCAGATTGTTTTTAACCACACACCTGTAATAAGGTATTTGATTATCACAGCACATATGAATTGGATTTTAATCATGAGAATTATTATATGATATATGAATGTATGTTTATATCAATGTTTTTTTTTGTTTTTTTTTTTCAATTCTTTACTGTAGAAAATTGTGGCAGTGCAAAAAAGACTGTTAAAAGACAATAACATAGTATGAGAAAATTACTTTTTTCTTTTTTTTTCTCAGGTACATTACTAAAATGGTATTACAGATCATGAAGTAAGGGCAATCATGCAAGGATCAAAGTGAAAGACAAGTGATTCATTTCAAAAATGATCTACACACAGAGGAGCATGCAATATAATTACATATCAATGTTTTTTAAGCAAGGTGAATCATTGCACTATTGTCACTTTATAATATTATGAATAATGGTTATTGCAAATCACTATATACATTATGTTTTAGGCGACATTTATTGTATTTTTGCACAATTGATCAATTACTGGATTTATTTGATTATTAATTTATTGATTATATGGACCTGTATAAATATGCACACAGCACAATGTTACTTTGCCATTGCTTGAGAAAGATCCCAGGAAGCGGATCGAAACGTTGCATGCCTTGTGAATAAAGTCACTTCATTTATTTTACTCCTTAGATGTGCCGTGGAATTTCTTCTATTTATTCATTTGGAGCAGGATCGTCTCCTCAGCCACTGGCACTCCATCTATTCGCAAGAAAGTGCAGTGCTGCCCAACTCTCATTCATATATATATATATATATATATATATATATATATAAAAAGATGAAAGACGGACAGCACTCCAAGTAAAAGTAGTGGTGTTCATTCACCCATGTGGATGGCAACGTTTTAGCTCATACAAGAGCCCTTTTCAAGCAATGAACACAGTGCATAGTGGGGTATATATAGTCCAACCCCTATTACATCACAATATAATCAATTAACAACAAAGTATAAAATTAAAGTGCAAATAGTGCATAAAAAGGTCAAAATACATATACAGATGTGTCTTACTCATCAGTAGTGAAGCGCATTAATATTGTATCAAAAATACAGTACGAGGTAAATATATTATACCATAAAAGTACAATGATTAATAAAAGAATACAGAAGACATATTTCTCAAGATCAGGAAGA
Source organism: Bufo gargarizans (assembly GCF_014858855.1). Taxonomy (NCBI): domain Eukaryota; kingdom Metazoa; phylum Chordata; class Amphibia; order Anura; family Bufonidae; genus Bufo; species Bufo gargarizans. The sequence continues at coordinate 321,458,303 of NC_058084.1, forward strand.
TCTTGCATTTATCGGAGGAAAGACTTCCATTTCTTCCAGAAATAGCTTTACTATCTCTTTTACCGACTTCCCTGTCCAAGATAGAAAAGAGCTTGATAAGAATTTTAATAGCTGCTGGTAGATTACTAATTGCAATAAAATGGAAATCGGAGGACATCCCATCAAGACCTCAATGGTCCGCTAAAGTAAATGATATTGCTAGATTGGAGGAGCTCTCGCATTGGGAACTTAGGAATCACTCCAAATTTTGGAAAATATGGGAGCCTTGGAAGTCAGAAACACAGATCTAAAAGCTCTTAATTATGTCTACACAAACATAGATTAACAATAACACATACACTAATATGTGACAATATCATGGTAAAGGGTCTGGCTGGTCTGTACTCGGAGTCTCGTTGAAGGATATTTTAAATAATGGTCTAGAGGAACTGTTGTTCTGTTCTCCCCCCCTTCACCTTTCCCCCCTTCCCTCATTCCCCTCCCCTTCTATACACCCCCCCCCCTTTTTCGGTACCAGCTTAACACACCGGACTCTCACCCCCCCCCCTCCCTCTCCCTCTTCCCATTAGTTATCCATAACCTCCTGTTTATCCCCCCTTCCTTATTCTACCACATATTACTTAACCAAAATGAATAGACACTAACAGTGTATCTCCCCAGAACTATGTTGGATTTCATCAACCTAATACAGTGAACTTAAGGATATCTATACAGTTTCTGTTATACAGATTTTCCTTTTATAATAACAAATCCCAGATACTAATGCAAACTGTATCACTCTACAATGTCCAAATGCTATCAACTCGCTATGCAACATGGTTAATGTGTAACCTTCTACTAAGTGTCATTGTAGAACATTTTTTTTTATTATGTGGATGTTTATTTTTTTTGAAATAATAAAAAGAAATTTGAAAAAATAAATAAAAATAAAATAAAATAAAATAATACAGGTGCACAAAGTGTGGGAGGAGGGAGAAGAAATGATGCTGCAAAGGGGAGGGGGGAGTGATGACATACCCAGTGCTGTTCTCCGTGCCACACATGTCACATGCCGCCGAGTCCGGACTCTGCAGAAGACTTTTGGAAGATGGCCTGGTGTCAAGAAGGGCAGCAAAGAAGCCACTTCTCTCCAAAAAAAAACATCAGGGACAGATTGATCTTCTGCAGAAAATATGGTGAATGGACTGCTGAGGACTGGGGCAAAGTCATATTCTCTGATGAAGCCTCTTTCCGATTGTTTGGGGCATCAGGAAAAAGGCTTGTCCGGAGAAGAAAAGGTGAGCGCTACCATCAGTCCTGTGTCATGCCAACAGTAAAGCATCCTAAGACCATTCATGTGTGGGGTTGCTTCTCATCCAAGGGAGTGGGCTCACTCACAATTTTGTCCAAAAACACAGCCATGAATAAAGAATGGTACCAAAACACCCTCCAACGCAACTTCTTCCAACAATCCAACAACAGTGAAGAACAATGCATTTTCCAGCACGATGGAGCACCGTGCCATAAGGCAAAAGTGATAACTAAGTGGCTCGGGGACCAAAACGTTGACATTTTGGGTCCATGGCCTGGAAAGTCCCCAGATCTTAATCCCATTGAGAACTTGTGGTCAATCCTCAAGAGGCGGGTGGACAAACAAAAACCCACTAATTCTGACAAACTCCAAGAACTGATTATGAAAGAATGGGTTGCTATCAGTCAGGAATTGGCCCAGAAGTTGATTGAGAGCATGTCCAGTCGAATTGCAGAGGTCCTTAATAAGAAGGGCCAACACTGCAAATACTGACTCTTTGCATAAATGTCATGTAATTGTCGATAAAAGCCTTTGAAACATATGAAGTGTGTATAATTATATTTCAATACATCACAGAAACAACTGAAACAAAGATCTAAAAGCAGTTTAGCAGCAAACTTTGTGAAAACTAATATTTGTGTCATTCTCAAAACTTTTGGCCACGACTGTACATTAGACCGTCAGTGGATAGCAATTTTACTGCAGGCCAGTGGAGTACAGGCCCCAAAAATTAGGCATTCACCTGACAGAAAAGAAAAATGATTATGTGGCTGGAGGTACATTAGACGGTCAGTGGATAACAATGTTACTGTAGGCCTGTATAGGCCACAAAAATTTATCATTCACCTGACAGAAAAAAAATAAGTGATTATGTGGCTGAAGGTACATTAGGCGGTCACTGAATAACAATTTTACTATAGGCCAGTGGAGTACAGGCCCCAAAAATTAGGCATTCACCTGACAGAAAAGAGCAAGTGATTATGTGGCTGTAGGTATATTAGACAGTCTGTGGATAACAATTTTACTGTAGGCCAGTGGAGTAGAGGCCCCAAAAATTACGCATTCATCTGACAGAGAAGAACAATTGATTATGTGGCTGGAGGTACATTAGGCGGTCACTGAATAACAATTAAATGTGGCTGGAGGTACATTAAGGTGGGCTAGTGGAGTACAGGCACCCAAAATTAAGCATTTATCTGACAGAAAAGAACAAGTGATTATGTTGCTGGAGATATATTAGAAGGTCAGTGGATAACAATTTTTTTACTGTAGGCCAGTACAGGCCCCAAAAACTTGGCATTCATCTGACAGAAAAAAACAAGTGATTATGTGGCTGGAAGTATATTAGACAGTCAGTGGATAACAATTTTACTGTAGGCCAGTGGAGTACAAGGTACATTAGGCGGTCACTGAATAACAATTATACGATAGGCCAGTAAAGTACAGGTCCCAAAAATTAGGCATTCACCTGACAGAAAAGAACAAGTGATTATGTGGCTGGAGATATATTAGACGGTCAGTGGATAACAATTTTACTGTAGGCCAGTACAGGCCCCAAAATTAGGCATTTACCTGGCAGAAAACAACTTGTAGGTATAATTATTATTATTAGGCTGCGCAAGAGTGTTGGATCACGGATGAGTGGTACTCACAGCTGATATAGACTCACCCACTATACTGGTTCAAAAATATGGTACAAAATATCTGGCCACTCACGAGTACTTGGAAACACAAATTTATTAACAATAAAACATGCAACAATGCCATCTATTCAAGTTTTTGTCATTGTTGCATGTTTTATTGTTAATAAATTTGTGGTTCCAAGTACTAGTGAGTGTCCAGCTATTTTTTTTTACCAGAAAACAACTTGTGATGATGTGGTTGGAGGTACATTATGCGGTTACTGGCTAAAAATTTAACTGTACGCCAGAACAGGCCCCAAAAATTAGCCATTCACCAGAAAATAACTTGTAATTAGAGATGGCCTTGCGATATGCCCGGTGGTCGTTTCGCTGTGAACTTTGCTTGTTCGCTGTTCGCCGAATTGGTGAACATATGGTGATGTCAGCCGGCGCCATATTCTTTGCATTGTGCAGAACTTTGACCCATGACACGTCCATCAAGTGGGACGAGACAGCCAATTAAGACGTTTCAGCACATGGACACACCCCCTACCCCATAAATAAATCCGATCTGGCTGCCATTTTATATATTCTGCTTTTTGCCAGTGTAGGAAGAGGTTGCTGTGTGGAGCAGAGACAGACTGTTAGAGAGTATAGAGACACCAAACGCTATCTAATAGGGCCACAAAAGTCCTATTAAAGATTGGTATAGGTGTGCTATTGATAGGTGTGACATACTGAGGGGTTTAATATACTTATAATATACTTTCTAACATAGAAAGTATATTATAGTGCATTTGTATCGGGCAGCAGTTGTGCGCGGTTCTGCTGCGATACTGCAGCTATACAGAGTGCCAAACGCTATTGGAACAACTAATTGCAACTGTTGTGCTTTACCAGTTGCCCCCCAAAAAATCTGATTGAGGCAGGGGTGTAATATACCTATAATATAATTTCTCGATAGTGCATATGTATTGTGCAGTATTTGTGTATGTTTCTGCTGAGATACCGCAGCCATACAGAGGGACAAACACCATTGGAACAACTAATTGCAATTGATGTGATATACCAGTTGCCCCCCAAAAAATCTGATTGAGACACAGGTGTTATATACCCATAATATAATTTCTATATAGTGCATTTGTATTGTGCAGCATTTGTGTGCGGTTCTGCTGAGATACCGCAGCTTTACAGAGGGACAAATGCCATTGGTACAACTAATTGCAACTGGTGTGATATACTAGTTGCCCCCAAAAAAATCTGATAGGGGTGTGATATACCTATAATATAATTTCTATATAGTGCATTTGTATTGTAAATCATTTGTGTGCGGTTCTGCTGAGATATTGGCCTGAAGTAAAATTGTTATCCAGTGACCGTCTAATATACGGTACCTCCAGCCATATAATCACTTGATGTTTTCTGTCCAGTAAATTCCTATTGTTTGAGGCCTGTACTACACTGGCCTGCAGAAAAATTTATATCCAATTACCGTCTAATATACCTCCAGCCACATTTTCACTTGATCTTTTCTGTACGGTAAATGCATTATTTTTGGGGCCTGTAATCTAACTGGCCAACAGTAAAATTGTTATACGGTGACCGCCTAATGTACCTCCAGCCACATTATCAATTGTTCTTTTCTGTACAGTGAATTAATAATTTTTGGGGCCTTTAGTCCACTGGCCTGCAGTAAAATTGATATCCATTGACCATCTAATATACCTCCGGCCACATAATCGCATGATCATTTATGTACGTTGAATGCAAAATTTTTGGGGCCTATAATCTAACTGGCCAACAGTAAAATTGTTATACGGTGACCGCCTAATGTACCTCCAGCCACATTATCAATTGTTATTTTCTGTATGGTGATTGAATACTTTTTGGGGCCTGTAGTCCACTGGTCTGTAGTACAATTGATATCAAATGACTGTCTAATATACCTTCAGCCACAACATAATTGCTTGTTCTTTTTTCTCCGGTAAATGCCTAATGTTTGGGGCCTATAGTCCACTGGCCTGCAGTAAAATTAATATCCAATGACCGTGGCCTAAAATAAAAAATTTCTAGGCTCCAGCACGGCACATTTCTGAGAATTTCCCTTTAAGACGCATAAAAATGGCCAATGATCAAAATACGTATTTTGGGGGGGGAATTTGTGCCATTGATCCCCCTCTGGCATGTCATTAAAGTGAATGGGGCCCGCCGCAAACTTGCAGTTCGCGAACATTCGATCGCGTATACGAATCGTCCCGGCCGATGTTCGTCTATCACTACTTGTGATGATATGGCTGTAGGTGCAATAGGCTGTCACTAGCTAAAAAATTTACTGTAGGCCAGTACAGGCCCCAAAAATTAAGCATTCACCTGACAGAAAAGAACTAGTGATTATGTGTCTGGAGGTACTTTAGGCTAAACATTTTACTGTAGGCCACTGGAGTAGAGGTCTCAAAAATTAGGCATTCACCTGACAGAAAAGGCCTTTTATGTCGCTGTAATACATAAGACAAGGACCATTCTGTGTTCTGTGTGGTGGCGGATATGTGTGGGCTGGCATGAGGAAATTCATTTGTACGTGGTCATCACAGGTGTTGAATTCCTCCTAGATCCATGCCTCATTCATTTTTAGAAATGTGAGGTAGTCCACACTGTCGTGACCTAGGCAAGTGTGCTTATCGGTCACGATCCCCCTGCTGCGCTGAACGTCCTTTTGGACAAGACATTGGAAGAGGGGCAAGCCAACAGTTTCATGGCAAATTGTGCCAGCTCTAGCCACAGGTCAAGCCTACACACCCAGTAGTCTAGGGGTTCGTCGCTGGACTACTAGTGTCCGACTAGGATGTAGTGGGACACCTGTTGGTCTAGGCATTCCCTGAGGCTGGACCCGGAGGACGGCTGTCTATGGGTTTGCTGCAAGAATGATCTCATATCCGAAGTGACCAACACATCTTCAAACCCTCTTCTTGCATGCACTGTTGGATTGGTACCCGCAACTGTTTCTCTGTGAGTGGAAATTCCTCTGCCAGCGCCCACAAAAGCAGAACGCAACATTTCTCAAAGCAAGGCCTGGAAGTGCTGCATTCTGACAGCCCTCTGTGATGGTGGTAACATTTCCACCATTTTGTGTTTTTACCTGGGGTCTAAGTACGTTGCCACCCAGTACTGGTCCTTGCCCTTGATGCTTTTTATACGGGGGTCCCTCTTCAAACACTGAAGCATGAAGGCCCCCATATGCACTAAACTGGAAGCGGTGGAGTGGCCTGGCTCCTGCTCATCATCCAGGATAATGTCGTCCTCATTCTCCTCCCCTCAGCCACAGACAACACCAGGGATCCCAGAAACGTTTAAAGCATGCTCTTTTCTCTCCTCCTCCACCCCGGCACCATCCTCCTCTGACTCCTCTACAGACTCCTGTTGTTGACTTGTCTCAAATTAAGTAGCCCCCCCCCCCCCCCGGGAATTCATCCAGCATTGTTTGTGATTTCCTCATCTTCCTTCTCCTGCTCCAGCTTGATCAATGATACAACGCAATGCACGCTCCAGAAAGAAGGCGTAAGGTACGATGTCACTGATGGTACCCTGGTGGCGACTGACCAGTTTGGTGATCTCATTAAATGGCCACAGAAGTCTGCATGCGTCACGCATTAGCAGCCACTGGTGCAGTGAAAAGAAACCAATCTCCCCATAACCTGTTCTGCTGCAGAGTTTGTATAGGTAGTCGTTAATAGCATGTTGCTGCTGGAGCAGCCTATCAAGCATATTCAAGGTAGAGTTCTATTGCATCGGGCTGTCACAAATCAGACATCTGATCGGCAGGTGGTGTCACCGCTGAACATCAGTAAAGCGAGCCATGGCCGTGTAAGCTCTTCTAAAATAGAGATTTTCCTGGCCTGCCGCAAGACTTCCTGGACCCCAGGGTATTTGTCAACGATTGGCTGCACGACTAAGTTCAGGATGTGTGCCATGCACGGCACGTGTGTCATTTTGCCCTGTTTCAGTGCGCTCAGCAGATTGGCACCATTGTCAAACACCACTTTACCAACTGTCAAATTGAGCGGGGTTAGCCACTGATCAGCCTTTGACCGCAGAGCTGAAAGCAGTGCAAGACCGGTGTGGCTCTTGGCTTCCAGGCACAACAGCAGCATCACAGCATGGCAACGTCTCACCTGGCACGTTGAATAAGTGTTGGGGAGCTTGATGGGGTGCAGCGGAAGAGGCGGTAGCAGTGGAAAAGGAGTAGTCAGCCGAGGAAGAGATAGAGGATGGAGTAGGAGGAGGTGAATAAGCCTGCATGAAATCCACGGCGGTAACACCAAATCCACACGGGTGCCACGGGTTACATGCTTGACGGCCGTCTGAAGATTCACCCAGTGGGCAGTAAAAGTTATGTACCTTCCCTGCCCGTGTTTGCCAGAGCATGTGTTTGTGATCATATGTATCTGGGCACCGACACTGTGTGCCAGAGATATATTCACTTGCTGCTGAACATGGCTATATAGCTCTAGGATGCCCTTCTGGGAGAAATATTTTCATTGCGGTGTGTCAATGGCCACAAATTTTCTAAAGGCCTCCAAGTCCAAAAGTTTATATGGCAGTAGTAGGCAGGCTAGCAGTTCCAACAAGGCATTGGTCTGCCCACCAAGGCATTGGTGGGCACTTTTTACGCTCGAACATTTGGACCACGGAAGCCTGCCTTCTGCCAGAAGAATGCGACAACGGCACGGTGGAAGGTGGAGTGGAAGACAAATGGGAGAAGAGAGGAGAATAAACAGGACGTGGGGCGCCGGGAGTGTGGCTTTGTGGTTTCTGATAGCGTTGCTCCCACTAGGCTCGATGATGGGAGGCCAGGTGTTTTTTTAAGGCGGTCATCCCTAGGTGACTGTTGGGCTTACCGTGACTTATGCATTGACAACACAGGCTGCAGATGGCAATACTATTGTCAGCAACTGACACGTTAAAAAAGCCCACACTGCAGAGCCATGTTCCGGCGTCCTGGAAGCCCAAGATGTGACCGTGCATGGTGGATGGCTCGCTCCAGATACATTTACCATCTGCTTTTTGCATCCGGTGCACTGTGAGTTCTGCCTGCTTCTCCTCCTTCTCCTTCCTATCTGCTGCTCCATCTCTCCCTCTGAACTCCCCTTCTCTTCCTCTCTTGAGGGCACCCACATGACGTCTATCGACATGTCATCACCTTCACCACCCCTGACATTAGAGATCTCGGAGTAGGCAGCAATAGCGGGTACAACCCTCCTTGGGCTGATCAGGGTACTGTCGTCAGACCGCTAGGTGGCGGCCGTTTCTACCTTTTCTTCCTCATCCGATGCCAAGAATGGTTTTGCATCAATAAGGTGTGTGTGCCGTGATGAGAAAATAATTTCTCTGACTTGAGTGGGGCTATAGTGGTGGTAGGTGTTGGAGGTGGTGTCTTTAGGGGTGCACACAGCAGAGAGTCAGGAGGGTGCAGATACAGAGTGCAGAAGCGGAAGGCTAAGTGAGCCACTCAACCAACTCTGGTGCGTCCTTTGATGTAATCGAATGCACCTTCTCCAACTTCCACTTAGGCTCCGGTCTAGTGCACCTGCCCGACCCCTACCACCCCTGTGGAAAGGGCTGCCTCTTCCTCTGCCTGCCATTTTCAAAATCACCCTGTGCCAAAGTCCCTAGAGAAGATCAGTATTTGTGGAAGCAGGTATATCACACCCCTTAATCAGTATTTTGTGGAAGCAGGTATATTGCAGGCCTCAATCAATATTTGGTGGAGGCAGGTATATCAATCCCCTTAATCATTATTTTGTGGAAGCAGGTGTATCGCAGGCCTCAATCAATATTTGGTGGAATCAGGTATATCAATCTTCTTTATCAGAATTTTGTGGAAGCAGGTGTATCGCAGGCCTCAATCAATATTTAGTGGAAGCAGGGATATTAATCACGTGAATCAGTATTTTGTGGAAGCAGGTATATAGACCCCCTTAATCAATATTTGGTGGAAGAAGGTATATCAAACCCTTTAATCAGTATTTTGTGAAAGCAGGTGTTTCACAGGCCTCAATCAATATTTGTTAGAAACAGCTATATTGCACCCCTCAATCAGTATCTTGTGGAAACAGGAATATAGAACCGCTTAATCAACATTGGGTGGAAGCAGGTATATCGCACCCCTCAATCAGTATTTTGTGGAAGCAGGTGTATCGTAGGCCTCAATTAGTATTTGGTGGAAGCAGATATATCGCACACCTCAAACTATATTTTGTGGAAGCATGTATATCAAACCCCTCAACCAGTATTTTGCAAAAGCAGGTATATTGCAACCCTCAATCAGTATTTTGTGGAAGCAGGTGTATTGCAGGCCTCAATCAGTATTTTATGGAAGCAGGTGTATGGCAGGCCTCAATCAATATTTGGTGGAAGCAGGTATATCACAATTCTCAATCAGTATTTTTGGAAACGGATATATAAAACCCCTTAATCAATATTTGGTGAAAGAAGGTGCATCTCACGCCTCAATCGGTATTTTGTGAAAGCATGTGTATCTCACCCCTCAATCTGTATTTTGTGGAAGCAGGTATATAGAACCCCTTAATCAATATTTGGTGGAAGCAGGTATATCAAACCCCTTAATCAGTATTTTGCGGAAGTAGGTATACCATATGCCTCAATCAATATTTTGTGTAAGCAGGTATGTAGAAATACTTAATCATTATTTGGTGGAGGCAGGTATATCCAAACCCTCAATCAGTATTTTGTGGAAGCAGGTATATAGAACTCCTTTATTAATATTTGGTGGAAGCAGGTGTATTGCACCGCTCAATCAGTATTTTGTGGAAGCAAGTGTATCGCACCCCTCAATCTGTATTTTGTGGAAGCAGGTATATAGAACCCCTTAATCAATATTTTGCAGAAGCAGGTTTATCGCAGGCCTCAATCAATATTTGGTGGAAGCAGGTATATCAATCCCCCTTAATCAGTATTTTATTGAAGCAGGTGTATCGTAGGCCTTATTCATTATTTGATGGAAGCAGGTATATCTATCCCCTTAGTAAGTATTTTGTGGAAGCAGGTATATAGAAACCCTTAATCTATATTTGGTGGAAGCAGGTATATTACACCCCTCAATCTATATTTTGTGGAAGCAGGTATATTAATCCCCTTAAAGGGAACCTGTCATGTGGATATTTGATTATAATTTAACTAATTATATACAATTATTAACTACTAAAAAGTACCTTAGATGTATTCACTTACTGGTGTGACAGATGGTTACCTCATAATATATACAAAAAGATGCCACATGCCGCATGCTAATGAGCTGATTTGAGTCCAGCGTGATGTCAGTGATACAAGCGTTTTTTTTTTATTCAGAACTATAGCCACTCCCCTGCCCAACTGCTACTGATTCATATGGAAATAAACTGTCAATCAACAGCAGGTAGGTGAGGTTAGTCAGGAGCTCATGAATATTCAGGACTCATCATTATGAGCTGGAGCTTTTCAATACAAGATGTTGGCCGATTGACTGGGTCAATTAAAGAAAGTGAGCCAGCATTTTGCTAAGAGAATCAGTCACTTATTTATGATGCTCTTAGTTAGGACACCATAAAACTGGTGACAGGTTCCCTTTAATCAGTATTTAGTAGAAGCAGGTATATCACACCCCTCAATCTGTATTTTGTGGAAACAGGTATATAGAACCCCTAATCAATATTTTGTGGAAGCTGGCATTTCGCAACCTTCAATCAGTATTTTATGCAAGCAGATATATAAAGAACCCTTAATCAATATTTTGTGGAAGCAGGTATATCACACCCCGTAATCTTAATTTGGGGAAGCAGGTATATAGAACCCCTTTATCAATATTTGGTTGAAGCAGTTATATTAAACCCCATAATCAGTATTTTGTGGAAGCAGGTGTATCGTAGGCCTCAATCAATATTTTGTGGAATCTGGTATATCAATCCCCTTAATCAGTATTTTGTGGAAGCCGGTGTATCGCAGGCCTCAATCAGTATTTGGTGGAAGAAGGTATATCAAACCCCTTATTCAATATTTTGTGGAAGCTGGTATATCTCACCCCTCAATCTATATTTTGTTGAAACATGTATATCAAACCCCTTTATCAATATTTTGTGGAAGCAGATATATTGCACCCCTCAATCAGTATTTTGTGGAAGCAGGTGTAAGGAACCCCTTAATTAATATTTGGTGGAAGCAGGTATATCGCATCCCTCAAATAATATTTTGTGGAAAAATGCATATCAAACCTCTTTATCAATATTTTGCAGAAGCAGGTATAACGCACCCTTCAATCGGTATTTTGTGGAAGCATGTGTATCGCAAGCCTCAATCAGTATTTTGTGGAAGTAGGTGTATCGCAGGCCTCAATCAGTGTGGAAGCAGGTATATCAATCCCCTTTTTTTTATTTTATTTTTATTAAATCTTTATTACATTTTTCCAACCATTACAATCTTAATTCAACAATCAATTTATTCTTACATTATATATAATTTTCCATCCCCCCTCCCTTTGCCCGCCGCTTGCCCCTTCAATCAAGGAAAAAAAATTAAAAATAATAATAAAATAAAAAAGGAATTTTTCTCCTCCCTTCCCTCCTTCCCCCCTCCCGTCCCGAACTCCCTCCCAATGCACCATCTCTCCCATCTCACCTAGGCCCAATTTTCCCTCCCCTATATGTTTTTTCTTAGTCCCAGCCAAATGAAATTCCTCTCCGGCAAGCGACACTCTGGTGAGATTCTCCCATTCTTTAACTGTGGGAACAGCACTCTTCCCCAGTGTCCAACAATGCATTTCCTGGCTTGAAACAGGAGTTTGGTTGCTATCTCTCTGTGTTGTGGGGCCTCCGCTCTATCTATCACCCCTAAAATATAATGGGATGCAAAAGTTTGGGCAACCTTGTTAATCGTCAGGATTTTCCTGTATAAATCGTTGGTTGTTACGATAAAAAATATCAGTTAAATATATCATATAGGAGACACACGCAGTGATATTTGAGAAGTGAAATGAAGTTTATTGGATTTACAGAAAGTGTGCTATAATTGTTTAAACAAAATTAGGCAGGTGCATAAATTTGGGCACCACAAAAAAGAAATGAAATCAATACTTAGTAGATCCTCCTTTTGCAGAAATTACAGCCTCTAAACGCTTCCTGTAGGTTCCAATGAGAGTCTGGATTCTGGTTGAAGGTATTTTGGACCATTCCTCTTTACAAAACATCTTTAGTTCATTCAGGTTTGATGGCTTCCAAGCATGGACAGCTCTCTTTAAGTCACACCACAGATTTTCAATTATATTCAGGTCTGGGGACTGAGATGGCCATTCCAGAACATTGTACTTGATCCTCTGCATAAATGCCTTAGTGGATTTTGAGCAGTGTTTAGGGTCGTTGTCTTGTTGAAAGATCCAGCCCCGGCGCAGCTTCAGCTTTGTCACTGATTTCTGGACATTGGTCTCCAGAATCTGCTGATACTGAGTGGAATCCCTGCGTCCCTCAACTTTGACAAGATTCCCAGTCCCTGCACTGGCCACACAGCCTCACAGCATGATGGAACCACTATATTTTACTGTAGGTAGCAGGTGTTTTTCTTGGAATGCTGTGTTCTTTTTCCTCCATGCATAATGCCCCTTGTTATGGCCAAATAACTACATTTTTGCTTCATCAGTCCACAGCACCTTATTCCAAAATGAAGCTGGCTTGTCCAAATGTGCTTTAGACCACCTCAAGCGGCACTTTTTGTGCTGTGGGCGGAGAAAAGTCTTCCTCTGCATCACTCTCGCATATAGAATCTCCTTGTGTAAAGTGCGCCGAATGGTTGAATGATGCACAGTGACTCCATCTGCAGCAAGATGATGTTGTAGGTCTTTGGTGCTGGTCTGTGGGTTGACTCTGACTGTTCTCACCATTCGTCGCTTCTGTCTATCCGAGATTTTTCTTGGTCTTCCACTTCGAGCGTTAACTTGAACTGAGCCTGTGGTCTTCCATTTCCTCAATATGTTCCTATCTGTGGAAACAGACAGCTGAAATCTCTAAGACATCTTTCTGTATCCTTCCCCTAAACCATGATGGAGAACAATCTTTGTCTTCAGGTCATTTGAGAGTTGTTTTGAGACCCCCATGTTGCTACTCTTCAGAGAAAATTAAAAGAGGAGGGAAACTTACAATTGACCCCCTTAAATACTCTTTCTCATAATTGGATTAACCTGTGTATATAGGTCAGGGGTCACTGAACTTACCAAGCCAATTTGAGTTCCAATACTAAAGGTTTTGGAATCAATAAAATGACAACAGTGCCCAAATTTATGCACCTGCCTAATTTTGTTTATACAATTATAGCACACTTTCTGTAAATCCAATAAACGTCATTTCACTTCTCAAATATCACTGTGTGTGTCTCCTATATGATATATTTAACTGACATTTTTTATCGTAACAACCAACGATTTATACAGGAAAATCATGACGATTAACAAGGTTGCCCAAACTTTTGCATCCCACTGTACATTCCTCAAAATACCTAGGCACTGTAAAATGATGAAAATCCTCTATTTTTTCAATTATCTTTACCCAGTACTCTTGAATTTTTACATATGCCCATAATATATGTATATCGTCCACTCCTATCTCTCCACATTTTTTACAAATAAAAACTTTAGATTTATAACACTTCATTAGCATCTTGGTGTAATAGTAAAGACAATACAGTATATTAAATTGGGTTATTCTATAGGAAAAATTCCTTGAGACCCTATTCTTTACCTGTATAGCCGATTCCCAAAAATCTTCCCATTGAGGATTCAGGGCACCCTGCCATTTATGCATTAAACTGTCAACTACTCTTATGTTGTTCTTTTGGTGCGACAGACATTGGTATATTCTTGAAACCAATTTCCTACCTGGTACTAATTTGGTGATATTACCCAAGGGATGCAGTAGGACCGTTATTTGTGTGCCTTTCCCTAACATCTCATACAGTGCTTGTTTTAGTTGTAAATAGTAAAACCTCAACTCTATTTTTTCCCATTGATATTTCCTTGTAAACTCTTCATATAGAATGATATCCCCCTCTTCCCATACCTGGCCTAATTTATATATTCAGTTTTGTTTCCACCAAATTTTCTGTGCAATTGACTTTAATTCTGTGAGATTAATGTTGTCCCACAATAGGGTGTCAGCATGGAGACCAATCTGGGACCACAGTTCTTTTGCCGCCTTCCAACTTTTAACCATCAACCCAAATAAAGGTATCTTATTACATCCCTGTTGGACCAAAGTACCTGCTTCCATTATTTGAAAGATGTTACATTTTTCCAATCTTTTATTTATCCCTACTATTATATTCTTATATCTTCGCGTATTGCTTCATGTTATCATATTTTTTATAATCCCAGAAATGGAATAAAGTGCCAAATCTGGTACAAATAGGCCACCCTCTTTCTCATGAATACACAATATCTGTACCTTTATCCTCATTTTTTTCCCTCACCATATTAAATCCGTTAATAAGCTGGCTATTATTTTAAAATATCTTTTGGGGATTATCACCTGTGTATTCCACAAAATATAATTCAAGGCGGGTAATAAACACATTTTCACCAAGGAAACACAACCCGCCATCGAAACGTACAGTCTTTTCCATACCTCTATTTTCTTCCTAATTTCCTGAATTTTGTGAGCCACATTCAGTCGGACATAATCGTTGGGGTCTGGGGTGTTCTAAATTCCCAGGTATTTAACAGGTTCATTAATCATCTTAATTTCCAACAGTCCTGGTCTAAAGTTGTTCAGAGGATCAATCGGGATACATGCTGATTTAGACCAGTTTATACTGAGTCCAGCATGTTTACCATATTGCTCAAATACTTGAAAAATCCTAGTGATTGATCCATGTGAACCCACAAATAACATAATGTCATCCGCATATAAAGCAATTTTTTTTCCTCATGAGTACCATATCTGAACCCCACAATTCCTGTATCTTGCCTAATCATGTCCGCAAGTGGCTCAATAGCTATAGCAAATAGCAGAGGGGAGAGGGAACATCCCTGTCTAACCCCTCTGCCAATTGGTATGTTACCCGAATATTCTCCATTTACATCACTCTTGCGGAAATTTCAGCGTACAATAGCTTTACCCATGAAACAAAATTATCGCCAAATCCCATTTTCTTCATTGTGTTAATCAAAAAGGGCCATTCTATCGTGTCAAAAGCCTTTGAGGCATCTATAGTTACAATCAACAGTTCTCTGCAATTTGTGGGTTCAAGCTGGGTATTCATAAAGTATCTCATAATGTTCTCAGTAGTAGTTTTCCCTGACATGAACCCCGATTGATCCTCATGGACAAGCACCGAGATCACACTCCTAAGTCTAGTTGCCAAAATCTTAGCTAGTATTTTATTATCAGTGGTGATTAATGAAATAGGACGGTATGAGTCTATTAAAGCTGGATCCTTACCGGGCTTTAAAATAAGTGTAATTGAGGCTTCTCGCAGGTAGTCTGGCAGTTTTCCCATCTGCTTCGAGGTCTCCCACATTGTAAGCAATTTCGGGATTAATATTTCTATATATTGAGCATATACCTCAAACGGAATACCATCCATTCCTGGGGCCTTGTTCTTTGTTATTCTATTTAACATGTACTTCACTTCTACAGGGGTTAAAGGATCTTCCAGAGACTTACATAGATCTATTGTTAACCTAGGGATAGTAATTTCATCCAGAAACTGTTGTATTTGCTCTAAGTTTTTATTTATCTTGCTACTGTATATATCAGCAAAATATTTTTGAAGCAATTCTATTTTGGCTGTTTGTTCAGTTATTTTATGTCCCATTTCATCAACTAGGCAGTGGATATAATTATTATTTTTTGTTTGAGCCGCTACCAAGGCCGCTGTTTTTGCTGTTCTGCCAGTAAAAGCAGTTCATCTTTTAATTCAGAAGCTTTCTCTATCCACACAGTATAGTTTTGCTCTGTAGGATTTTCAATGTACTTTTTTTTTTCTTTTTTTTCTGTCCCTCTTTCCAGATTTGTTATTTTCTCTCTTATGCCTTTCTTATATATTACTGTATATTTTGTAATAATCCCTCTAATAAAGGCCTTGGCAGCCTCCCATACCATATGAACTGCCGCTGAACCATCGTTCATATCAAAGAACTCTATTATCTCTCCCAAGATCTTACTGTGTATATACATCATATTTATCCATCCTATATTTATATTCATCCCTCTTTTTTTTATTTTTTGTGTTTTTATATTTATATTAATTGGATTGTGGTCCGAAATTCCCCGTTGCCCATATTTCACCCTTACAATATCTAGTGAACCTTCCTTATTTGTGAAAACGAAATCAATCCGTGATAGACTCCTGTGAGTCTGTGAAAAACACAGATATTTCCGTAGATTTGGATACATAACCCTCCAGATATCAATCCATCCCATCTCTTCTGTGATATTTTTTAATTTAGATCCAATACAAGGCCCTTGAATATTCCCTATTTTACATCTATCTAGCCTTACGTCCATTACGTTGTTAAAATCCCCCGCAACTAACAGTGGTTTATCACCCGCATTTTTAGTAGAACATCAATTTTAAAGGGTGGCGGTATATACACACTTGCTATTAACCAAGCCCTACCTTCCAATATGCAGTCCACCAGGACATAACAGCCCTCCCTATCTGTAATTACTTTCACTATTTTTATATCTATGTCCCGATGCATTAATATGCTCACCCCTCTCGCATATGATGAATACACTGAATGAAAAGAGTGCTGCATCCACGGTTTACTAACCCCAGCCATCGTCTCGCCCGTCAAGTGTGTTTCCTTTAAACAGACTATAGCAGGAAGAGACCTACAGTCATGTGAAAAAATTAGGACACCCTTTGAAAGCATGTGGTTTTTTGTAACATTTTTAATAAAAGGTTATTTCATCTCCGTTTCAACAATACAGAGAGATTAAAGTAATCCAACTAAACAAAGAAAACTGAAGAAAAGTCTTTTCAAGATCTTCTGTAAATGTCATTCTACAAAAATGCCTATTCTAACTGAGGAAAAAGATAGGACACCCTTGCCCCTAATAGCGAGTGTTACCTCCTTTGGCTGAAATAACTGCAGTGAGACGGTTCTTGTAGCCATCTACCAGTCTTCGACATCGGTCTGAGGAAATTTTACCCCACTCCTCAATGCAGAACTTTTTCAGCTGTGAGATGTTTGAGGGGTTTCTTGCACGTACAGCCCTTTTCAAGTCACCCCACAGCATCTCAATGGGATTCAAATCTGGACTTTGACTTGGCCATTCCAGGACTCTCCATTTCTTCTTTTTCAGCCAATCTTTGGTTGATTTACTAGTATGTTTTGGGTCATTGTCATGTTGCATGGTCCAGTTCCGCTTCAGCTTTAATTTTCTAACTGATGGTCTCACATGTTCTTCAAGCACCTTCTGATACACAGTAGAATTTATCGTGGATTCTATGATGGTGAGCTGACCAGGTCCTGCTGCAGCAAAGCAGCCCCAAACCATGACACTTCCACCTCCATGCTTCACAGTTGGTATGAGGTTCTTTTCTTGGAATGCTGTGTTTGGTTTACGCCAAACATGTCCTCTGCTGTTGTGTCCAAATAATTCAATTTTGGACTCATCTGTCCAAAGAACATTATTCCAGAAGTCCTGGTCTTTGTCAACTTTATCTCTGGCAAATGTCAGTCTGGCCTCGATGTTTCTCTTGGAAAGCAAAGGTTTCCTCCTTGCACACCTCCCATGCAAGTTAAACTTGTACAGTCTCTTTCTGATTGTAGAGGCATGTACTTCTACATCAACAGTAGCCAGAGCCTGCTGTAGTTCTCGAGATGACACTTTAGGGTTTTTGGAGACCTCTTTTAGCATCTTGCGGTCTGCTCTTGGGGTGAACTTGCTGGGGCGACCAGTCCTGGGCATGTTGGCAGTTGTTTTGAAAGCCCTCCACTTGTAGACTATCTTCCGGACAGTGGAATGGCTGATTTCAAAATCTTTTGAGATCTTTTTAAATCCCTTCCCAGACTCATAGGCTGCTACAATCTTTTTTCTGAAGTCCTCTGACAGCTCTTTTGCTCTCACCATGGTGCTCACTCTCACTTCAACAGTCAGGAGCACACCAAACTAAATGTCTGAGGTTTAAATAGGGCAAGCCTCATTCAACATGCAGAGTAACGATCTACTAATTATGTGCACCTGGTGTGATATACCTGTGTGAGATCTGAGCCAATTTAAGAGGGAATACATGTGAGGGTGTCCTATCTTTTTCCTCAGTTAGAATAGGCATTTTTGTAGAATGACATTTACAGAAGATCTTGAAAAGACTTTTCTTCAGTTTTCTTTGTTTAGTTGGATTACTTTAATCTCTCTGTATTGTTGAAACGGAGATGAAATAACCTTTTATTAAAAATGTTACAAAAAACCACATGCTTTCAAAGGGTGTCCTAATTTTTTCACATGACTGTATGTATTGCATCAAAAACCATAACTCTCTTTGAACCCCTACTCAGCCCCCTAATATTCCATGAAATAATTCTCATATATTTTATTCTTAAATCTGCCCATTACCAGGGTACCATCAGGACCCCCGGTGGTGGAGAGAGAAAAGGAGCACCGGGATAAGAGAAAGGGAACAGGAGGGGGAGAAAGGAAGAGACATCGCTCCTGAATGACCCAGGAAGGCCTAAGCCTTGGTTCTCTAACCTAGCATTCCCCCTTGCGGCCTCCTGTCCAACCCAACCCCCGCTCAGCTCTTTATCTTTTCTTTAACCCATTCTCCAGCCGCTTCTGCTGTATCAAAAAAACACAATTTACTTTCCCATTCAATCCTCAACTTAGCCGGAAACATCATTGAGTATTTCACATTCTTTGAACGCAGTATTTTTTTCACGTCAGTAAACCGACTTCTTTCATTTACCGTTTCTTTTGCATAGTTGTAAAATACCATAACTGTTGTATCTAGATAATCCAGCCTCCCTTTCCTCCTTGCCCTGCGCAGTATCTCCTCCTTATCCCTAACCGAGAGTAGTTTCAAGACTATTACCCTCGGTCTCGTTCCTGGAGGGGGTATCTTTGCCGGCAATCTATGTGCCCTCTCCACAAAATTTTTATAATCAGAGATATCCTGGCCCAGTTGTTCCGTCAACCACGTTTGTATAAAGGTGCGGGGGTCTTGCTCCTCTGCACCCTCTGGGATTCCTAGGCAACTCAGATTTGCCCTCCTGGACCTGTTTTCCAACTGACTACTATCTGCACTAAGTCCTCCACTTCCAATGTTCTTTTCTCCACTGACTCCCTAATATTTCCAGTCTGGAGAGAGAGGTCCTGTATCGCCATATTACATTTTTTTATTTCTTGAAATATATCTTGCAAGCTAGGAACCTGCTCCAAGGGATTTTTTTTTCACGCCTCATTTCGCTGTTTATTACCTCTCTCCCCAGACTGGGAACCCTCCCCAGGTGGTACCAACTCCGGATTTTCCTCCAAGGGCAATTCACCCTCTTGGTCTAGAAACACATCCTCCTTTTTTTTCTTTGTGGGACTACTCTGGTCACACATGTTAGTCAGAAGTAACTGTTTAGATCTTTCAATTCTTTTATGCATTGGGGAAACTGAGGTATTCAACTCTGATTGCCCCTTTGCCTTTTTCCCTGTGCCCTGTCTCGCCATTCCCCTGCTTTGCCCCTGATCACCCCTTCCTCCTCCCCAGGCAATCCCAAATCCCAAATCCTCTATCAGTATAAAACCTGCAGAGGGGGACAATTCACATTCCAGCCCCAACAATACCCAGTGTATCTATCTACAGTCGCATGCACATAAATCAGCAATTTTCATATATCCACGGTCAATTATCAATTAGCAGTCCATCTTTGCTATTAATAATGTAATACAATTAGTTGGTTAGAAACTCTGCAGTTAATAACATCGACAGTTCAGATAGTTAATATCACAAGGGTCACTGGCAATCCCTTAATTAATTATGTTGTTTGGATTAGTTCCTAATAATTCATTGTTACCAGTCCCCATATATTCTCATATGATTGCATTGCAATCAGTTACCAGTTAGTTATCTCAGTTTTCACCACATCCATTAGGGGTTGGCCCTGGAGGCGGATTAGCAGCTTCCCCTTTATGTAACACTAACTTCTCCAATTGGAATTCCGGCTACTCCAAACATTTTAAGTGCATACAGTCAACGCCGTATATAGAAAATCTAGTTAGCACAATTAGCACACTGTATTCTTGGCCGCCGGTTATATTCTTCCCAACCGCGGACCTCTGGACCAGCAACACACCCTCTGGTTGATCCTTATAGCCCGAAGCCCATAGTCACTGACGTTCCCTCCACCTCTGCCATGGTCTAGAGCCTAAGTTCCGACTTTAATTGGGGAGGCCCACACAAATTCTGCATGTATTCTTTAGAACCTGTTATCATGGCCCCCTCTACCCCTCCAGCCCGCACTCTCGCTCGCTTGCTGTTATGTCCACTTAAAGTAACACAGTCCCGGTCAGAAGAAAAAGGGCATCTAAGGTCTCACCGCACTGCCAGGAATTCAAGGGAGGAAAAGGAACACTCACGCTCCTCGAGCGAGCCCCTCACTGTTGCAGCTAAGTCCTGTGCAATTTTTTCAAAGGGCCCCTCAGATGCTTACCACCCACACCAATGGGAAGACGACCATCAGACAGCAGGACATCAGCATAAGGCGGGTAGTAATCAGGCAGCAGAGGGATGAGCAGAGAAGCAGGCAAAACGGTGACCAGCACAGCATCAAGCAGTAACAGCCGGTTTCATGGCCGGCCCCAATACAATAGCTGGAGTAAAGCGGCTTCAAGGCGGTGACCCAGGCGGTCTCAGGGCGATAATCATGGCGGCATCAGGGCTTAACTCGAAACGGGGTCACCTCGGGCCGGAGCGCGAACGCCGAAAGGGGGGTGCGCATGTCACTGGTGTGCGTCCGCACGCATGCTCCTCCCCCACTTTTTACTAATTTGGTATATCAATCCCCTTAATGAGTATTTTATTGAAGCAGGTGTATCGCAGGCCTTAATCATTATTTGATGGAAGCAGGTATATCAATCCCCTGTCACCTGCTTTTACCATTTTAAGCTGTCACCATCGCTATGTTCACTAAAGTACCTTATTTTCAGCAGTCTTCTTTTTACTTTATTTTGTTTTGTCCTTTTGATTTGCTAATGAGGCTCCAAGGTGCCCAGAGGGGCGTTTTTTTCCTTCTCCGGTGCCCAGTGACGCCCCCCCTGCAGTGCCCAAGAACGCCTCCTGATGCTCAAATAACCTCCCACAGCCCGGCAAACGGTTCCGCCCCCTCCCCACGTCATAGTCTACCTTCTAGAAATGCCCTGTCCTTCTTCCTGTCGGCGGCCAGAAAACTCGCGCAGGCGCAGTACCGCCTGCGGCCTGCGCGATCATCAAGCTCCTGAGGGCAACAGCCTCAAAAGTCTCACTGGGCATGCGCCCCCCCCCCCCCGTCACTTATTAACCCCTTATAAACCCCTGATCACCCATGATCACCCCATATAAACTCCCTGATCACCCCCCTGTCATTGATCACCGCCCTGTCATTGATCACCCCCCTGTCAGGCTCCGTTCAGACGTCCGTATGATTTTTACGGATCCACGGATACATGGATCGGATCCGCAAAACGCATACGGACGTCTAAATGGAGCCTTACAGGGGGGTGATCAATGACAGGCGGGTGATCACCCATATACACTCCCTGATCACCCCCTGTCATTGATCACCCCCCTGTCATTGATCACCCCCCTGTAAGGCTCCATTCAGACGTCCGCATGATTTTTACGGATCCATGGATACCAAAACACATGCGGACGTCTGAATGGAGCCTTACAGGGGGGTGATCAATGACAGGCGGGTGATCACCCATATACACTCCCTGATCACCCCCTGTCATTGATCACCCCCCTGTCATTGATCACCCCCCTGTAAGGCTCCATTCAGACGTCCGCATGATTTTTACGGATCCATGGATACATGGATCGGATCCGCAAAACACATGCGGACGTCTGAATGGAGCCTTACAGGGGGTGATCAATGACAGGCGGGTGATCACCCATATACACTCCCTGATCACCCCCTGTCATTGATCACCCCCCTGTAAGGCTCCATTCAGACGTCCGCATGTGTTTTGTGGATCCGATCCATGTATCCATGGATCCGTAAAAAATCATGCGGATGTCTGAATGGAGCCTTACAGGGGGGGTGATCAGTGACAGGGGGGTGATCACCCTGATCACCCTGATCACCCCCTGTCATTGATAACCCCCCTGTAAGGCTCCATTCAGACGTCCGCATGTGTTTTGTGGATCCGATCACTGTATCCATGGATCCGTAAAAAATCATGCGGATGTCTGAATGGAGCCTTACAGGGGGGGTGATCAGTGACAGGGGGGTGATCACCCTGATCACCCCCTGTCATTGATAACCCCCCTGTAAGGCTCCATTCAGACGTCCGCATGTGTTTTGTGGATCCGATCCATGTATCCATGGATCCGTAAAAAATCATGCGGATGTCTGAATGGAGCCTTACAGGGGGGGTGATCAGTGAAAGGGGGGTGATCACCCTGATCACCCTCATCACCCCCTGTCATTGATAACCCCCCTTTAAGGCTCCATTCAGACGCCTGCATGTGTTTTGTGGATCCGATCCATGTATCCATGGATCCGTAAAAAATCATGCGGATGTCTGAATGGAGCCTTACAGGGGGGGTGATCAGTGACAGGGGGGTGATCACCCTGATCACCCTGATCACCCCCTGTCAATGATAACCCCCCTGTAAGGCTCCATTCAGATGTTCGCATGTGTTTTGTGGATCCGATCCATGTATCCATGGATCCGTAAAAAATCATGCGGGTGTCTGAATGGAGCCTTACAGGGGGGGTGATCAGTGACAGGGGGGTGATCACCCTGATCACCCTTATCACCCCCTGCCATTGATAACCCCCCTGTAAGGCTCCATTCAGACGTCCGCATGTGTTTTGTGGATCCGATCCATGTATCCATGGATCCATAAAAAAACATGCGGATGTCTGAATGGAGCCTTACAGGGGGGGTGATCAGTGACAGGGGGGTGATCACCCTGATCACCCCCTGTCATTGATAACCCCCCTGTAGGGCTCCATTCAGACGTCCGCATGTGTTTTGTGGATCCGATCCATGTATCCATGGATCCGTAAAAAATCATGCGGATGTCTGAATGGAGCCTTACAGGGGGGGGTGATCAGTGACAGGGGGGTGATCACCCTGATCACCCTAATCACCCCCTGTCATTGATAACCCCCCTGTAAGGCTCCATTCAGACGTCCGCATGTGTTTTGTGGATCCGATCCATGTATCCATGGATCCGTAAAAAATCATGCGGATGTCTGAATGGAGCCTTACAGGGGGGGTGATCAGTGACAGGGGGGTGATCACCCTGATCACCCTGATCACCCCCTGTCATTGATAACCCCCCTGTAAGGCTCCATTCATACGTCCGCATGTGTTTTGTGGATCCGATCCATGTATCCATGTATCCGTAAAAAATCATGCGGATGTCTGAATGGAGCCTTACAGGGGGGGTGATCAGTGACAGGGGGGTGATCACCCTGATCACCCCCTGTCATTGATAACCCCCCTGTAAGGCTCCATTCAGACGTCCGCATGTGTTTTGCGGATCCGATCCATGGATCCGTAAAAATTATACGGACGTCTGAATGGAGCCTTACCAGGGGGGTGATCAATGACAGGGGGTGATCCGGGAGTCTATATGGGTGATTACCCCCCTGTCATTGATCACCCCCCTGTCATTGATCACCCCCCTGTCATTGATCACCCCCCCTGTCATTGATCACCCCCCCTGTAAGGCTCCATTCAGACATTTTTTTTGGCACAAGTTAGCGGAAATTTTTTGTTTGTTTTTGTTTTTGTTTTTTCTTACTAAGTCTCATATTCTACTAACTTGTGTCAAAAAATAAAATCTCCCATGAACTCACCATACCCCTCACGGAATCCAAATGCGTAAACATTTTTAGACATTTATATTCCAGACTTCTTCTCACGCTTTAGGGCCCCTAAAAAGCCAGGGCAGTATAAATACCCCACATGTGACCCCATTTCGGAAAGAAGACACCCCAAGGTATTCGCTGAGGGGCATATTGAGTCCATGAAAGATTGAAATTATTGTCCTAAGTTAGCGGAAAGTGAGACTTTTCTAGGAACTCGCCAGGCCCCTCATTGAATACCTTGGGGTGTCTTCTTTCCAAAATGGGGTCACATGTGGGGTA
Source organism: Bufo gargarizans (assembly GCF_014858855.1). NCBI lineage: Eukaryota > Metazoa > Chordata > Amphibia > Anura > Bufonidae > Bufo > Bufo gargarizans. The sequence continues at coordinate 321,482,550 of NC_058084.1, forward strand.
TTTATACTGCCCTGGCTTTTTAGGGGCCCGAAAGTGTCAGAAGAAGTCTGGGATCCAAATGTCTAAAAATGCCCTCCTAAAAGGAATTTGGGCCCCTTTGCGCATCTAGGCTTCAAAAAAGTGTCACACATGTGGTATCGCCGTACTCAGGAGAAGTTGGGGAATGTGTTTTGGGGTGTCATTTTACATATACCCATGCTGGGTGAGAAAAATATCTTGGTCAAATGCCAACTTTGTATAAAAAAATAGGAAAAGTTGTCTTTTGCCAAGATATTTCTCTCACCCAGCATGGTTATATGTAAAATGGCACCCCAAAACACATTCCGCAACTTCTCCTGAGTACGGCAATACCAGATGTGTGACACTTTTTTGCAGCCAAGGTGGTCAAAGGGGCACATATTCCAAAGTGCACCTTTCGGATTTCACAGGCCATTTTTTACAGATTTTGATTGCAAGGTACTTCTTACACATTTGGGCCCCTAAATTGCCAGGGCAGTATAACTACGCCACAAGTGACCCCATTTTGGAAAGAAGACACCCCAAGGTATTCCGTGAGGGGCACGGCGAGTTCCTAGAATTTTTTATTTTTTGTCACAAGTTAGCGGAAAATGATGATTTTTCTTTTTTTTTTCTTTTTTCCTTACAAAGTCTCATATTCCACTAACTTGCGACAAAAAATAAAAGATTCTAGGAACTCGCCATGCCCCTCACGGAATACCTTGGGGTGTCTTCTTTCCAAAATGGGGTCACTTGTGGCGTAGTTATACTGCCCTGGCAATTTAGGGGCCCAAATGTGTGAGAAGAACTTTGCAATCAAAATGTGTAAAAAATGACCGGTGAAATCCAAAAGGTGCACTTTGGAATATGTGCCCCTTTGCCCACCTTGGCAGCAAAAAAGTGTGACACATCTGGTATCGCCATACTCAGGAGAAGTTGGGGAATGTGTTTTGGGGTGTCATTTTACATATACCCATGCTGGGTGAGAAAAATATCTTGGTCAAATGCCAACTTTGTATAAAAAAATGGGAAAAGTTGTCTTTTGCCAAGACATTTCTCTCATCCAGCATGGGTATATGTAAAATGACACCCCAAAACACATTCCCCAACTTCTCCTGAGTACGGCGATACCAGATGTGTCACACTTTTTTGCTGCCAAGGTGGGCAAAGGGGCACATATTCCAAAGTGCACCTTTCAGATTTTGCAGGCCATTTTTTACACATTTTGATTGCAAGGTACTTCTCACACATTTGGGCCCCTAAATTGCCAGGGCAGTATAACTACTCCACAAGTGACCCCATTTTGGAAAGAAGACACCCCAAGGTATTCCGTGAGGGGCATGGCGAGTTCCTAGAATTTTTTATTTTTTGTCGCAAGTTAGTGGAATATGAGACTTTGTAAGGAAAAAAGAGAAAAAAAATAAAATCATAATTTTCCACTAACTTGTGACAAAAAATAAAAAATTCTAGGAACTCGCCATGCCCCTCACGGAATACCTTGGGGTGTCTTCTTTCCAAAATGGGGTCACTTGTGGCGTAGTTATACTGCCCTGGCAATTTAGGGGCCCAAATGTGTGAGAAGTACCTTGCACTCAAAATGTGTAAAAAATGGCCTGCAAAATCTGAAAGGTGCACTTTGGAATATGTGCCCCTTTGCCCACCTTGGCAGCAAAAAAGTGTGACACATCTGGTATCGCCGTACTCAGGAGAAGTTGGGAAATGTGTTTTGGGGTGTCATTTTACATATACCCATGCTGGATGAGAGAAATATCTTGGCAAAAGACAACTTTTCCCATTTTTTTATACAAAGTTGGCATTTGACCAAGATATTTTTCTCACCCAGCATGGGTATATGTAAAATGACACCCCAAAACACATTCCCCAACTTCTCCTGAGTACGGCGATACCAGATGTGTCACACTTTTTTGCTGCCAAGGTGGGCAAAGGGGCACATATTCCAAAGTGCACCTTTTGGATTTCACCGGTCATTTTTTACACATTTTGATTGCAAAGTTCTTCTCACACATTTGGGCCCCTAAATTGCCAGGGCAGTATAACTACCCCACAAGTGACCCCATTTTGGAAAGAAGACACCCCAAGGTATTCTGTGAGGGGCATGGTGAGTTCCTAGAATTTTTTATTTTTTGTCGCAAGTTAGTGGAATATGAGACTTTGTAAGAAAAAAATAAAAATAAAAAATTATCATCATTTTCCGCTAACTTGTGACAAAAAATAAAAAGTTCTATGAACTCACTATGCCCATCAGCGAATACCTTAGGGTGTCTACTTTCCGAAATGGGGTCATTTGTGGGGGTTTTCTACTGTTTTGGCATTGTAGAACCTCAGGAAACATGACAGGTGCTCAGAAAGTCAGAGCTGTTTCAAAAAGCGGAAATTCACATTTTTGTACCATAGTTTGTAAATGCTATAACTTTTACCCAAACCATTTTTTTTTTGCCCAAACATTTTTTTTTATCAAAGACATGTAGAACAATAAATTTGGCGAAAAATTTATATATGGATGTCGTTTTTTTTGCAAAATTTTACAGCTGAAAGTGAAAAATGTCATTTTTTTGCAAAAAAAATCGTTACATTTTGATTAATAACAAAAAAAGTAAAAATGTCAGCAGCAATAAAATACCACCAAATGAAAGCTCCATTAGTGAGAAGAAAAGGAGGTAAAATTCATTTGGGTGGTAAGTTGCATGACCGAGCGATAAACGGTGAAAGGAGTGTAGTGCCGAAGTGTAAAAAGTGCTCTGGTCATGAAGGGGGTTTCACCTAGCGGGGCTGAAGTGGTTAAGACCTTGTCTGGATTTCAGCGAGCTGAATAGTATCACTATTCGTGACCCTTATCCGCTTCCTCTGATCCCGGACCTGTTTAACCAGGTTGTTGGGGGCTAAAGTCTTTTCCAAATTAGATCTAAGAGGGGCATACAACCTGGTCAGGGTCAGAGAAGGAGACGAATGGAAGACGGCCTTCAATACCCCTGAGGGCCATTTTGAAAATTTGGTTATGCCTTTTGGTTTGATGAATGCCCCAGCCGTTTTTCAGCATTTCGTGAACAGCATTTTTTACCATTTGATGGGAAAATTTGTATTAGTGTATTTGGATGACATTTTGATTTTTTCTCCTGATTTCAAAACTCATAAGGAACATTTACGTCAGGTCTTGCTCATCCTGCGGGAGAATAAATAATATGCGAAACTGGAAAAATGTGTTTGCGGTTCCAGAAATTCAATTTCTGGGGTTTCTTCTCTCCTCTTCTGGTTTTCGCATGGACCCCGAGAAGGTCCGCGCTGTGCTTGAGTGGGAGCTTCATGAGAATCAGAAGGTGCTGATGCGTTTTTTGGGCTTTGCCAATTATTACAGGAAGTTTATTTTGAATAATTCCTCTATTGTTAAACCACTCACTGATATGACCAGAAAGGGGGTAGATTTTTCTTTTTAGTTGGTAGAGGCACGTAAGGCTTTTTCTAATATCAAGGAGAGTTTTGCTTCCGCTCCCATCTTGGTGCAACCTGATATTTCTTTACCCTTCATAGTTGAGGTTGATGCTTCTGGGGTGGGTGTGGGTGCGGTCTTGTCTCAGGGTTCCTCTCCTGCCAAATGGCGACCGTGTGCCTTTTTCTCGAAAAAACTCTCCTCCGCAGAGAGAAATTACGATGTGGGAGATAGGGAATTGTTGGCCATCAAGTTGGCTTTTGAGGAATGGCGCCATTGGCTAGAGGGAGCCAGACACCCTATTACCGTGTTTACTGACAATAAAAATCTGGCCTACTTGGAGTCAGCCAAGCGTCTGAACCCGAGACAGGCCAGATGGTCTTTGTTCTTTTCAAGATTTAATTTTGTTGTCACGTTCCGCCCTGGGGTTAAGAATGTAAAGGCAGATGCCCTGTCACGTTGTTTTCCGGGAGGCGGGAATTTTGAAGACCCGCGTCCTATTTGGGGCGAAGGTGTGGTGGTCTCTGCTCTTTTTTCTGAATTGGAGGCAGAGGTGCAGGCAGCCCAGTCAGAGGCTCCTGATCTTTGTCCTCCTGGGAGTTTGTTTGTGCCTCTCGCTTTAAGACACAAGATTTTTAAGGAACACCACGATACGGTCCTTGCTGGGCACCCGGGGGCAAGAGCCACACTGGATCTCATCGCTCTGAGATTCTGGTGGCCTGCGCTTCGTAAGTCGGTTGAGGGTTTTGTGGCAGCCTGCGAGACTTGCGCTCGTGCCAAAGTCCCTCATTCACGGCCGTCAGGTCCTCTCCTTCCCTTACCCATTCCTTCCCGTCCTTGGACACATCTGTCCATGGACTTCATAACGGACCTGCCTCGTTCCTCGGGGAAGACTGTGATTCTGGTGGTGGTGGACCGTTTTAGCAAAATGGTGCATTTCATCCCTTTTCCTGGTTTGCCCAATGCTAAGACGCTGGCGCAGGCATTTATTGATCACATTGTCAAATTGCACGGTATTCCTTCAGACATAGTCTCTGATAGGGGAACGCAGTTTGTTTCCAAATTCTGGAAGGCTTTCTGTTCTCGCTTGGGGGTTCGGTTGTCATTCTCTTCTGCTCTCCACCCGCAGTCGAATGGCCAGACGGAGCGCGTCAATCAGAATCTGGAGACATATCTGCGCTGTTTTGTGGCGGAGAATCAGGAGGATTGGTGTTCTTTTTTGTCCCTTGCTGAGTTTGCTTTAAATAACCGTCGTCAGGAGTCCTCTGATAAGTCACAATTTTTTTGGTGCATATGGGTTTCATCCGCAGTTTGGGACTTTCTCGGGAGAGGGGTCTTCTGGCTTACCTGATGAGGACAGATTCTCCTCGTCTTTGTCATCTATTTGGCAAAAGATTCAGGATAATCTAAAGAGCATGAGTGAGAGATATAAGCGTGTGGCAGATAAGAGACGTGTGCTTGGTCCGGACCTGAATGTTGGTGATCTGGTGTGGTTGTCTACCAAGAATATCAAATTGAAGGTTCCCTCCTGGAAGTTGGGTCCTAGGTTTATTGTGCCTTACAAAATCCTGTCTGTCATCAATCCTGTTGCCTACCGTCTTTATCTTCCTCAGACTTGGAAGATCCATAATGTTTTTCATAAGTCCTTATTGAAACCTTATGTTCAACCCATTGTACCCTCGCCTTTGCCTCCTCCTCCGATTATGGTTGATGGGAATCTTGAATTTCAGGTCTCTAGGATTGTGGATTCTCGTCTTGTCCGCGGTTCTCTCCAGTACCTTGTTCATTGGGAGGGTTTTGGTCCTGAGGAGAGGATGTGGGTCCCAGTGACGGACATTAAGGCCTCTCGTCTCATCAGGGCTTTCCATAGGTCCCATCCTGAGAAGGTGGGCTCTGAGTGTCCGGAGTCCACTCGTAGAGGGAGGGGTACTGTCACAACCAGACAGCTGAGAAACTCTGACAGAAGCCTTTCAGAACCTCCTCCTTGAGTTTTCCTTGTTGTGGTGTTCAGTTCCTCATCTCGTTAGCCTCTCTCAGCTGTCATGTAGTTGGACTGATTGCATCCCTTTAAATTCCGCCCCATAATGCATTACTGGGCGGCTTATACTACTTCCTGGAGTGTGTGTGCATGCTGATCCTGTTTCCCAGTCTGCTACAAAGTTAAGTGCTGTACATTTATCTGTTATTTTCTGTTTGCTGGATCCCAGGTGACCCTGACTCCCTCCGTGTCTGGTGTAGGGAGCCGGTGGTTGTGTCCCCTCACTATTGTAGGGTGTTCAGGGGTTATATAGTCGAGGTACGTGGATATGCAACCATCCACCTTTGGGATCTTTGCATAGACTGAGCAGCCAGGGAAAGTGCCAGGTTTTGTGCAGGGGTCTCCCTTTTGGTTCCTTAGCTTTGGATACAGTGAGTCATATATGCATGTTGCATTGTCTTGTTTCCTGTACACCGTCCGTGACATTAATACTGCCACATTATGGGGGAGATGGCACTATGATACTGGCACATTATGGGGGCAGATGGCACTATGATACTGGCACATTATGGGGGAGATGGCACTATGATACTGGCACATGGGGGAGATGGCACTATGATACTGGCACATTATGGGGGGAGATGGCACTATAATACTGGCACATTGGGGGATGGCACTATGATACTGGCACATTGGGGGGAGATGGCATTATGATACTGGCACATTGGGGGGAAGTGGCACTATGATACTGGCACATTGGGGGGGAGATGGCACTATGATACTGGCACATTGGGGGGGATAGCACTATGATACTGGCACATTATGGGGGGAGATGGCGCTATGATATTGGCACATTGGGGGGGTAAATGGCACTATGATACTGGCACATTGGGGGAGAAATGGCACTATGATACTGGTACATTATGGGGGAAGATAGCACTATGATACTGGCACATTATGGGGTAGAGGGAACTACGATACTGGCACATTGAGGGGGAGATGGCACTATGATTCTGGCACATTGGGGGAGATGGCACTATGATACCGGCACATGGGGGAGGGAGGCACTCTGCACTTGGTACTGGCACATGTGGGGGGGCACTTGATACTGGCACATGATTAGGGGGGCATCCATGGGGACACTTACTGGCACATTATTGGGTGGCACTATGGGGGCATCTACTGAGGCCACAAAGAAGGGGTATTTTATATGGGGGGCTCTGTGTGGTACTAGTATTATCAGGGGTATTATCTAATATATTCGAGAACCTTTTCGTATTCGGATTGGGAAAAAATTTGATTCATCCCACCTCTAATAGAACCCCTTAATCAATATTTGGTGGAAGCAGGTATATCGCACCCCTCAAACTATTTTTTGTTGAAGCAGGTATGTCAAACCCCATAATCAATATTTTGCAGAAGCAGGATATATCGCACCCCTCAATCATTTTTTTCTGGAAGCAGGTGTATCGTAGGCCTCAATCAGTATTTGGTGGAAGAAGGTATATCTCAACACTCAATCAGTAATTTGTGGAAGCAGGTATATAGAACCCCTTAATCAGTATTTGGGGGAAGCAGGTGTATCGCTCCATTCAATCAGTATTTTGTGGAAGCAAGTGTATCGCAGGCCTCAATCAATATTTGGTGGAAGCAGGTATATAAAACCCCTTAATTAGTATTTTGTGGAAACAGTTATATTGTACCCCTCAATCAGTATTTTGTGGAAGCGAGTTTATCAAACCCTTTAATCAGTATTTTGTGGAAGCAGATATAATATAGGCCTCAATAAAAAGTTGGTTGAAGAAGGTATATCAATCCCCTTAATAAAACCCTTTAATCAGTATTTTGTGGAAGCAGATATAATATAGGTCTCAATCAAAAATGGGTTGAAGAAGGTATATCAATCCCCTTAATCAATATTTTGTGGAAGCAGGTATATAGAACCCCTTAATCAATATTTGGAGGAAGCAGGCATTTCACACACATCAATCTATATTTTGTGGAAGCAGGTATATAAAAAAAACCTTCATCAGTAGTTTGTGGAAACAAGTCATATCGCACCCCTCAATCTATATTTTGTGGAAGCAGGTATATAGAACCCCTTATTCAATATTTTGTGGAAACAAGCATATCAATCCCCTCAATCAGTATTTTGTGGTAGCAGGTATATAGAACCCCTTAATCAATATTTGGTGGAAGCAGGTATATAGCTCCCCTCAATCTATATCTTGTGGAAGCAGGTATATCAAATCCCTCATTCAGTATTTTGTGGAAGCAGGTATATCAATCCCCTTAATCAGTATTTTACGGAAGCAGGTATATCAAACCTCTCAACCAGTATTTTGTGAAAGTAGGTGTATCGCAGGCCTCAATCAGTATTTTTTGGAAGCAGGTGTATTGCAGGCCTCCATCAATATTTGGTGGAAGCAGGTATACTAATCTGCTAAATCTATATTTTGTGGAAACAGGTATATAGAACCTCTTAATCAATATTTGGTGGAAGTAGGTATATCAAACCCCTTATTTAGTGTTTTGTTATATTGCACCCCTCAATGAGTATTTTGTGGAAGCGAATTTATCAAACCCTTTAAGCAGTATTTTGTGGAAGCAGATATATCATAGGCCTCAATCAGCAATTGTTTGAAGCAGGTATATCAATCCCTTTAATCACTATTTTGTGGATACAGGTATATAGAACCCCTTAATCAATATTTGGAGGAAGCAGGTATATTGCACCCCTCATTTAATATTATATGGAAGCAGGTATATCGATCACCTTATTCAGTATTTTGTGGAAGCAAGTATATCAATCACATCAATCAGTATTTTGTGGTAGCAGGTATATAGAACCCCTTAATCAATATTTGGTGGAAGCAGGTATATCGCTCCCCTCAATCTATATCTTGTGGAAGCAGGTATATCGCATCTCTCAATCAGTATTTTGTGGAAGCAGGTATATCAATCCCCTTAATCAGTTTCTTGTGGAAGCAGGTATTTCGCACTCCTCATTTAGTATTTTGCAGAAGCAGGAATTTAGAACCCCTTAATCAATATTTGGTGGACGCAGTACCTGCTGTCTTCACTGTATATAAAGACAAAATCATTTCAGAACTTTTTCCAACTTTAATGTGACCTATAAACTGTACAACTGAATTGAAAAACAAACAGAAATCTTTTAGGTAGAGGGAAGAAAAAATCTAAAAATAAAATAATATGGTTGCAAAAGTGTGCAGACCCTTAAACTAATACTTTGTTGAAGCACCTTTTGATTTTAATACAGCACTCAGTCTTTTTGGGTATGATTCTATCAGCATGGCACATTTTAACTATGCAAGATTTGCCCACTCTTCTTTGCAAAAACACTCCAAATCTGTCAGATTGCGAGGGCATCTCTTGTGCACAGCCCTCTTCAGATCGCCCCACAGATTTTCAATCGGGTTCAGGTCTGGGCTCTGGCTGGGCCATTCCAAAACTTTAATCTTATTCTGGTGAAGCCATTCCTTTGTTGATTTGGATGTATGATTTGGGTCGTTTTCATGCTGAAAGATGAAGTTCCTCGTTCAGCTTTCTAGCAGAAGCCTGAAGGTTTTGTGCCAATATTGACTAGTATTTGGAACTGTTCATAATTCCTTCTAGCTTAACTAAGGCTCCAGTTCCAGCTAAAAAAAAAACAGCCCCAAATCATGATGCTGCCACTATCATGCTTCACTGTGGGTATGATGTTGTTTTGGTGATGTGCAGTGTTGTTTTTGGGCCAAACATATCTTTTGGAATTATGGCCAAATAGTTCAACCTTGATTTCATCAGACCATAACTCCTTTTCCCACATGCTTTTGGGAGACTTCAGAAAATGTAGCCTGGCTTTGATGTTTTTCTTCGTAAGAAAAGGCTTTTGTCTTGCCACTCTACCCCATAGCCCAGACATATGAAGAATATGGGAGATTGTTGTGACATGTACCACACAGCCAGTACTTGACAGATATTCCTGTAGCTCCTAAAGAGTTGCTGTAGGCCTCTTGGTAGCCTCCCAGACAAGTTTTCTTCTCGTCTTTTCATCAATTTTGGAGGGACGTCCAGTTCTTGGTAATGTCACTGTTGTGCCATATTTTCTCCACTAGATGATGACTGTCTTCACTGTGTTCCATGGTATATCTAATGCCTTGGAAATTCTTTTATACCCTTCTGACTGATAACTTTTAAAAATGAGATCCCTCTGATGCTTTGGAAGCTCTCTGTGGACCATGGCTTTTGCTGTGGAATGCGACTAAGAAAATTTCAGGAAGGACCGACTAGAGCAGCTGAACTTTATTTGGGGTTAATCAGAGGCACTTTAAATGATGGCAGGTGTATGCTGACTCCTATTTAACATGATTTTGAATGTGATTGCTTAATTCTGAACACAGCTATATCCCAGTTATAAGAGGGTGTGCACACTTATGCAACCACATTATTTAAGTTTTTTTTGTTTTCTTCCTTCCTCCTAAAAGATTTCAGTTTGTTTTTCAATTGAGTAGTACAGTTTATATTTCACATTAAAGGTGGAAAAAGTTCTGAAATTATTTAACATTGTCCAAAAAAAAATTACATTGCAGAAACGTGACATTTTAACAAGGGTGTGTAGACTATTTATATCCACTGTATATCACAACCCTCAATCTGTATCTTGTAGAAGCAGGTATATCAAACCCCTTATTCAGCATTTTGCAGTAGCAGGTGTATTGCAGTCCTTAATCAATATTTGGTGAAAGCAGGTATATCAATCCCCTGATTCAGTATTTTGTGGAAGCAGGTATATCACACTCTTCAATCAGTATTTTGTGGAAGCAGGTATATAGAACCCCTTAATTAAAATTTGGTTGAAGCAGGTATATAGCACCCTTCAATCTGTATTTTGTGGAAGCAGGTATATCAAACCCCTTAGTCATTATTTTGTAGAAGCAGGTGTATCGCAGGCCTCAATCAATATTTGGAGGAGGTAGGTATATTAATCCTCTTAATCAGTATTTTGCGGAAGCAGGTATATAAAACCTCTTAATCATTATTTGGTGGAAGCAGGTATATCTCAAACCTTAATCTATATTTTATGGAAGCAGGTATATAAATCCCCTCAATCAGTATTTTGTAGAAGCAGGTATATAGAACCCCTTAATCAATATTTGGTGCAAGCAGGTATATCGCACCCCTCAATCTATATTTTGTAGAAGCAGGTATATCAAACTCCTTATTCAGTATTTTGTGGAAGCAGGTATATCGTACGCCTCAATCAGAATTTAGTGGAAACAGGTATATAAATACCTTCAATCAATATTTTGTGGAAGCAGGAATAACGCACCTCTCAATCAGTATTTTGTGGAAGCAGGTATATAAAAAAACCTTAATCAGCGTTTTGCGGAAGCATGTACACTACACCTCTCAAGGTATTCAAAACTGATTTTACAAACGTTGTTAACACTTTAGGTGTTCCACAAGAATTAATGGAAAATGGAGATTAAATTTCAGAATTTCACTTTTTTGGCAGATTTTCCATTTTAATCATTTTTTTCTGCTAACAAACAAGGGTTAACAGCCAAATAAAACTTAATATTTATTGCCCTGATTTTGAAGTTTACAGAAACACCCCATATGTGGTCACTTTTTTGGAGTTTCTACTCGTACATCAGTTTATGACCATATATGGGGTGTTTATGTAAACTACAGAATCAGGGCAATATATATTAAGTTTTGTTTGGCTGTTAACCCTTGCTTTGTTAGCGGAAAAAAAATGATTAAAATGGAAAATCTGCCAAAAAATAGCTGTTTTGGCACTGTTTTTATTTTTTATTATTTACAACGTTCATCTGACAGGTTAGATCATGCACTATTTTTATAGAGCAGGTTCTTACTGACGCAGGAATACCTAATATGTTTACTTTTCTAAATTTATATTTAAGTTTTACACAATAATATCATTTTTGAAACAAAAAAAATAATTTTAGTGTCTCCATATTCTGAGAGCCATAGATTTTTTTATTTTTCGGGCGATTGTCTTAGGTTTGGGCTCATTTTTTGCGGGATGAGGTGATGGTTAGATTGGCACTATTTTGAGGGCCATACGCCTTTTTGATCGCTTGGTGTTGCACTTTTAGTGATGTAAGGTAACAAAAAAAATGGTTAATTTAGCACAGTTTTTATTTTTTATTTTTGACGGTGTTCATCTGAGGGGTTAGGTCATGTGATATGTTTATAGAGCCGGTCAATACGGACACGGCTATACCTCATATGTCTACTTTTATTTTTTTCCTTTTTTTTTTTTTTTTCCTTTATTTTGTCAAAAGGACACTTTTCTATTTACTGGACACTTTAAAAAAAATGTAAAACTTTATTTATTTAACTTTTTTTTACACTTCATTTTTTGTCCCACTCTGGGACTTCAACTTTTGGGGTCTGATCTGCTTTACAATGCATTCCAATACTTCTGTATTGGAATGCATTGGCTGTATGAGTAATACAGTGTGTATTACTCATACAGCTTCCTGCCTGTGAGATCCAGGGAGCTGGATCTCACAGGCTCTCCACCAGAAGGTAGCCACGATGCCTAAGGAAGGCATTGCGCTGCCTACTATGCAATCAGGTCCCCATTACAGAAGCACGGGGACCCGATGGCTTCCACAATGGCCGCCGGAATGACCGTAAATGCAGCAAACCGCAGGTCTGAATTGACCTGCGGTTTGCTGCGATCACCGGACCCCCCTTGGCATTGTCACAGAGTGCCTGCTGAATGATTTCAGCAGGCACCCTTTTCCGATCACCGCCCGCCACGCGGCTGTGATCGGAAATACACAGGGCGTACAGGTACACCATGTGTCCTTAAGGACTACGCCCTGTGTCCGCAAGAGGTTAACCCGCCTCTTATGTTAGCTTTCTGTTACTATCCATGATGTTAACGGGTCGGTTTTGACCCGTGTCTTAAATCAGCCATAAAATACCCTCTGAACAATTATTTATCATCCAATTTGTTTCTTACCTCTTGGTTACCTTGTTAGGCTTCTTTATCCTTGAAAAGATTGGTTTTAATATTTTTGGTGTGACCCTTAGACCTTTCTTTTGATAGCATACCTCTCATGCTGCATATTGGAGATGATTACTCTGCAAGTCAGCAACTCTGAAATGTATTGGTCCTATGTTTCTTTACTTTATTTAGAGAAGCAGACAAGCAGGAAAAGAGATAGGCCCCTCCCTAACTACAGCTCCCAGGGTTGAGAGGGGATTGGCTGTCAGTGTTACTAAGCAGAGAGAGTGTTTATGATTTCAGTTTTGGCACTTATTAGTGTCCTATAATCTTATATTATCACTGGGTCAGAATTGACCCTAACATCATAAACGTCTTAATTTTAACCACAGTATTTTATAATTTAGTGAAAAGGATTCTTTTTCAATTACATTGTTTAAATAGAGGTTCCTGACAAAGTAAAAAAATCTTGATGCAATAAACAAATTTATGTGATACTTATAGACATTCAAAACCTGAAAACGGGTCGGTTCTGAACCTAACATAAGAGGAGGGTTAATCAATATTTTGTGGAAGTAGGTATACCGCAGCCCTCAATCAGTATTTTGTGGAAGCAGGTATATAGAGCCCCTTAATCAGTATTTGATGGAAACAGGTATATTGCAACCCTCAATCAGTATTTTGTGGAAGCAGGTATTTCAAACCCCTTAATCAGTATTATATCACACCCATCAATTAGTATTTTGTGGAAGCAGGTATATCAAACCCCTTAATCAGTATTTTGTGAACCCAGGTATATTGCACCCCTCAATCAGTTTTTGGGGGGACAACAGGCATATTACACCCATTGCAAATAGTTGTTCCAATAGTGCTTGTCCCTCTATATACCTGCGGTATCGAATCAGAACTGCACAAAACTGCTGCACAGTACAAATGCACTATATACTTTCTATGTTAGAATGTTTATTATAGGTATATCACACCCCTCAATCATTTTTTTTTTGTGGCAACAGGTATATCACACCAGTTGCAATTAGTTATTCCAATAGCGTTTGATGCACTATCTAGCTGCTGTATCACAGCAGAACCGCATATAACTGCTGCACAATACAAATGCACTATAATATACTTTATATGTTACACCCCTCATTATATCACACTTATCGATAGCACACCTATACCAGTCCTTAAAAGGACTATTATGGCCCTATTCGCTAGCGTTTGGTGTCCCTAACAGTCTGTCCCTGCTCCACAAAGCAATCTCTCCCTACACTGGCAAAACACAGAATGTAAAATGGCTGCCAGATCGGGTTCTGTTATAGGGTGAGGGTGTGTCCATGTGCTGAAATGTCTCAATTGGCTGTCCAGTCCCACCTGATGGATGTGTCATGGGTCAAAGTTTGGCACAATGCAAAAGAATATGGAGTATGCAAACATCGCCATATGTTCGCATGTTCGGCGAATCGCGAACAAGCAAAGATCACCTAACCTCATCTAATTGGCGGAGCGGCCCTGGTTACATCATATTTTATGGCACTATACACAGCTGGTAGTAAATTAAATAAATTCCTGGCCCATTTGAGTAAATATTCTAATTGTTTCAGATATACATTAAAGCAAATTTTAAAGGAAGCCAATTTAAGGGGTTATCCAGCCAGTTAAATTTATAATATACATATTATAAATAACACTTTACTGTTCTCTACCAGTCTCTACCTCCTGCCCTGTACCTCGTATGGATCCCCAGATCTTCACATTCATTGCTCAAGTTGCTCTGCTATATTTATTTTCAGTTGAATATTTTCTATGGAGCAACCCATTTTAACCCGTAGGGTACCAGCGCCATACATGTATGGCACTGGAAACTGGGTCTGAAATCCCTGTGCTATATAGCAACGGCGCTCTGATCAGGCGGGCGCAGGAGCTGCACCCGCCCGATCAGCTGCAGGGGTCCGGCAGTCACTGATAGCCGGACCCCTGCAGTATGTGCCGGCACCGATGCCAGCACATTAACCCTTGCACTGCCGCTGTCAGTGCTGACCATGGCACGTGCGGAATCCTGCCGGGTGTGGGGTGGCCATCGGGTCCCCGTGCTGCTGTGACGGGGACCCGATGGCAGGGAAGGCACCCCAATGCCTTCCTTAGGCATCGTGGCTGCCTTCCGTGAGAGCCTGTGAGATCCAGCCCCATATTAGGTATTGCCGCTTCTGTATCGACCAGCTCTATAAAAAATATCACATGACCTAACCCCTCAGGTGAACACCGTAAAAAATAAAAATAAAAACTGTGCAAAAAAATTTTTTTGGGCACCTTACATCACTAAAAGTGCAACACCAAGCCCCTCATCACCTCATCCCGCAAAAAATGAGCCCCTACCTTAGACAATCGCCCAAAAAATAAAAAAAAACATGATTTTTTTTTGGTTTCAAAAATGCTTTTATTGTGTTAAATAAAAATAAATAAAAAAAGTTGACATATTAGGTATCACTGCGTCCGTAAGAACCTGCTCTATAAAAATACCACATGACCTAACCCCTCAGATGAACACCATAAAAAAAAAAAAAAGGTGTAAAAAAAAGCCATGTTTTGTCACCTTACATCAAAAAAAGTATAATAGCAAGCGATCAAAAATTCATATGCACCCCAAAATAGTGCCAATCAAACCGTCATCTTATTCCGCAAAAATTATACCCAACCTAAGACAATCGCCCGAAAAAAAAAAAAAAAAACTATGGCTCTCAGACTATGGAGACACTAAAACATTATTTATTTTCTCCAAAATGCTTTATTATGTAAAACTGACAAACAACCCAAAAAAGTTGTATATTTGGTATTGTCGCGTCCGTAACAACCTGCTCTATAAAAATAGAGCATGTTCTAAGCTGTTACCTTGCCTCACAAAAAGTGTAATATAGAGCAACCAAAAATCATATGTACCCTGATATAGTACCAACAAAACTGCCACCTTATCCCGTAGTTTCCAAAGTGGGATTTTTTTTGAGTTTCTACTCTAGGATGCATCAGGGGTCTTCAAATGTGACATGGCAGCTTAAAATTATCCCAGTGAAATCTGCCCTTCAAAAACCATATGGCGTTCCTTTTCTACTGCACCCTGCCGTGTGCCCGTAAGTTTGTAAAATCAGTTTTGAATACCTTGAGGGGTGTAGTTTCTAAAATGGGGTCATTTTTGGGTGGTTTCTTTATGTAAGCCTCACAAAGTGACTTCAGTCCTGAACTGGTCCTTAAAAAGTGGGCTAAACTTTTATGCCTTTTAATGTCCCCAAAAAATAAAATGACAATCACAAAATGATACAAACATAAAGTAGACATATGAGAAATGTAAGTAATAACTAGTAATAGTATGTAAAGTAATAACTATTATATGAGGTATCACTATCTGTTTTAAAAGCAGAGAAATTGAAATTTTGAAAGTTGCAATTTAAAAAAAAAAAAAAGTAAATTTGTATTTTTTTATTTATTATAAAAATGAAAAATATTGACTGAAATGTACCACTATCAGGAAGTACAATGTGTCACAAGCAAACAATCTCTGAATGGCTTGGATAAGTAAAAGCGTTCCAAAAATTTTACCACATATGTCAGATTTGCAAAAATCTGCCTGGAATTTAAGGTGAAAAGTGGCCTGGTACTGAAGGGGTTAATCAAATTAGTTTCATGTGGCTGTTCTCCACTAGAGTTGCAGGTCCCTGTACTGTATCAAAAAACCACTTACTTGAAGAGTTTGCCCAAATTATGAAATAATGCCACCAAACCTAGCAACTGTCATAAACAAATGTATACTTACATTTCATCCCTGCCGCTTCCATAACTGCTGCTCTGATCGTTCCTGCTGGCCTATATTTGGTTGCAGCCATGATTTTCCCATATTCTCCATGTGACCTCTGAACTTAATTACTGCCTTCAGTGATCTCATGCTACAACAGTTTCCAGTGTATACCGCCATGTAATCGCTGCAGCCAAAAAGATGATGTCATGGCAGAGATGAAATGGGTAAGTATAATTTTATTCAAATTGCTTGCTCTGGGTGAGGCAGTTTTTAAAACATTGGACAACCCCTTTAAACATAAATATTGTTTTGATAAGAAAACTAATTAACATTCTAGAAAAACATTAAAGGGGGTTTTGTCACTTCAGCAAGTGGTATTTATCATGTAGAGAAAGTTAATACAAGGCACTTACTAATGTATTGTGATTGTCCATATTGCCTCCTTTGCTGCCTGGATTTGTTTTTCCAGCACATTATACACTGCTCATTTTCCATGGCTACTACCACCATTCAATCAAGCAGTGGTGGTCGTGATACGAAAAAGGGCCGGCCTCTCTGGTGGCTAGGACAATGGGAGCGCACATAGGCTTTTTTTATAGGGTGCAAGCACGGCCACCGCTGATGGATTGCAGGGTGGTCGTAACCATGGTAACAAGCAGTGTATAATGTGATGGAAAAACTAATCCAGGCAGCAAAGGGAGCAATATGGATAATAAAGAATACATTAGTAAGTGCCTTGTATTAACTTTCTCTACATGATACATGCTATTTGCTGAACTGAGACAATCCCAAAAGCTAGAAATTAAAATACTGTCTATCAGCCTGTGTACAGAACAGTTTGCTACAAATAAATGTGACATTAATTCCCTAATGATAAAAACACTATTATGTGGTTAATTGGTAAGAAAATTATATCTGTCTATATATTAAAAGAAAATCATTTGAAATATCCCTGCAGTCACAGCTCATAATCTTTATTAGGTGTTAATTGATCCACGTGTTTAAGATTTAATACCCATTTGACTGTACATACACATTAAAAATGTCAGACCATTAGCATCATAGTGAAAGGTTAGATTATCAATGTTATGAGTTCAGAAGGATCACATTAGTTATTTGATTGATTTTACTTTATTTTTCTATTGTTGCACAGCGGCCAACTTGGAGAATTTATTTATTTATTTAAATTAGGCAGAGTTCCTCTTGTTATATTAATATTATTAAACCGGTTATCCCACAAATTCAACAATAATCTGGAGTAATGTTAACCAATATTTTAACCATATGCTGTTACTCTCCAGTACTTCCATATCTGAAGACTTTCTTTCCTTTTTTAGCTCTTCACATGTGACCATCATGTGACCATCAAGCTATGAAGTGCTTTGAACAACTTGTCCTCAGGCACATGAAGAGCAAGATGTACACCTCCATGGACCAATACCAGTTTGCTTACAGAGCACATAGGTCAACTGAGGATGCCGTCTCACTTACCCTTCACACTGCGCTGTCACACCTGGAGCAGAGAGACAGCTATGTGCGGATGCTGTTCATTGATTACAGCTCGGCCTTTTACACCATCCCTTCCAACAAGTTGGCAACGAAACTGAACAACTTGGGTCTCAGCTCACACCTGTGCTACTGGATACTGGATTTTCTTACAAAAAGACCACAAATCGTACGCACGGGCAAGCACTTTTCTTCATCCTTAACACTAAACACTGGGGTACCGCAAGGCTGTGTGTTGAGCCCTCTCCTTTACTCCCTCTTCGCAAATGACTGTAAACCTATTCACAATACCAATACTATTATAAAATTTGCAGATGACATGACCGTGATAGGCCTAATCTCCAACAATGATGAAGCAGCCTATAAGAAAAAGGTTGAGAACCTAGAGAGATGGAGTAAGAACAACAACCTCATACTCAATACCAAGAAAACAAAGGAGCTAATTCTGGATTTTAGGAAGAAGAAACGAAATGGACACCACTCCATTAGCATTAATGGTAAAAACATGGAGATAGTTCAAAGTTTCAGATTCTTGGGAGTTCATATTCGTCAGGACCTGTCATGGATAAAAAACACAACAGAAATGACCAATAAAGGCCTTCAGAGGCTTTATTTTCTGAGGAGTCTGAAGAAAGCACAACTCCCAAAACAGCTGCTTGTCAATTTTTACAGGTGCACCATAGAATCTGTTATCACATACTGCATCACAGTGTGGTACTCCGGCTGCTCTTCTGAGGACAAGAAGACCCTCAAGCGCATCATCAGAATGGCTGGCAGAATCACTGGTACTCAGTTACCATCACTGGATAAAATCTTCACTGCTCGCTGCAGCAACAGGGCAAAAATTATCTGCGGGGATCCAACTCACCCCGGCCACAGCCTTTTCACTCCCCTACCCTCTTAGAGCCCTACATGCCCGCACCACTAGGCTGAAGAACAGCTTTTACCCCAAAGCAATCAGTCTCCTAAATGCTCGGAGATTATTGCCCCTTTCCTAGGATAGAAACTACCACAGACTGAAAGTGACTGCTGCATTCATGACCCCATGATGACCTCTTGTCTGCAGTGGTGTCTGAATCAGTGTGTATATATACTCATAAGCACTTCCTACTTTGCTCTTGCTATATATATGCTGTGAACTGTGAATAGTAATGCCTTCTAGTGCAATGTTGTTGTTTTTTTCTAGTGTAATGCTTTAGTTTAAATGTCAGTTCTTGTTCCTCTGTCCATGGCATCTAGGATTGCTCCAAACAACATTTCATTGTATTGTACATTGTATTACATTGTATTTTACAGTGACAATAAAGGCATCTTATCAAACGGCTGCATCTCCCAGGAGTGCAACCCCTTCTTTCACTGGATAGAAAATAGTCTCTCATATCATACAGAGCCCCACTTTTGCATTATTAAATAGTATGGTATGTAATGGCCCCTAATTTCCTTCTCTAGAGAGAGATATAGCTGTATACTTCTATTAATTTAGAAGTAGGGACTGAAAGGTGTCTGGGCCACTTTACTTACTTCTCTATTAGATCACTATTCTAGCACTAACAAGTGGAAGAGAGGAGGATAGCATGTCTGGTCCTCCAAATGCAGGAGAAGGTTGACCAGAAGTTCAACCAAAGAAAAACCAGCAGGGGCACTACCAGGTGTAAAAAATAAATAAATATATAATGTATGTAAAATCCCAGACAATATTTTTATTGGATATATAATGAAAAAAATTACACCTATTTGGTGTCTCTGACCACCCTGGTTTTGAATTACAATCACTGATGTAAATGATTGACCAATAACAGAAGAGGGGAGGTACAGTATGTAGCAAACCAAAACCCTCTCTACATCACCACTGCGATTTACTGTGAAAATAGCGAAAAAATGATCAATAATGTAATTGTTCATTTGCAGCAGTTCCTGATGCCTGTTTGAATTGAGGCTGCAGGGGGAATGTTGCAACGTCTCTCTGTCCTAAAGTAAGATGGCTGGCTGTTGTGAGGAGACTTATAGGCCTTACATACTCCTCTGGAATTCTGGGAAGAAAGGGGTGCTCTGTAGGGATGAGCGAACTCGAACTGTATAGTTCGGGTTCGTACCGAATTTTGGGGTGTCCGTGACACGGACCCGAACCCGGACATTTTCGTAAAAGTCCGGGTTCGGGTTCGGTGTTCGTCGCTTTCTTCGCGCTTTTGTGACGCTTTCTTGGCGCTTTTTGAAAGGCTGCAAAGCAGCCAATCAACAAGCGTCATACTACTTGCCCCAAGAGGCCATCACAGCCATGCCTACTATTGGCATGGCTGTGATTGGCCAGAGCACCATGTGACCCAGCCTCTATTTAAGCTGGAGTCACATAGCGCCGCCCGTCACTCTGCTCTGATTAGCGTAGGGAGAGGTTGCGGCTGCGACAGTAGGGCGAGATTAGGCAGATTAACTCCTCCAAAGGACTTGATTAACTGATCGATCTGCAGCTGTGGATCATTGAGCTGCTGATCCTCAATTGCTCACTGTTTTTAGGCTGCCCAGACCGTTTGTCAGTCACATTTTTCTGGGGTGATCGGCGGCCATTTTGTGTCTTGTGGTGCGCCAGCACAAGCTGCGACCAAGTGCATTTAACCCTCAATGGTGTGGTTGTTTTTTGGCTAAAGCCTACATCAGGGTGAAGCTGTCACACCAAGTGCATTTAACCAGCAATAGTCTGTTCATTTTTTGGCCATATACAAAATCAGGGGCAAGCTGCGCCTGTCACCAAGTGCATTTAACCCTCAATGGTGTGGTTGTTTTTTGGCTAAAGCCTACATCAGGGTGAAGCTGTCACACCAAGTGCATTTAACCAGCAATAGTCTGTTCATTTTTTGGCCATATACTAAATCAGGGGCAAGCTGCGCCTGTCACCAAGTGCATTTAACCCTCAATGGTGTGGTTGTTTTTTGGCTAAAGCCTACATCAGGGTGAAGCTGTCACACCAAGTGCATTTAACCAGCAATAGTCTGTTTATTTTTTGGCCATATCCCAGTCTAATTCTGTCACTAAATCCATACCGGTCACCCAGCGCCTAAATACTAGGCCTCAAATTTATATCCCGCTAAATCTGTCCTTAGTGCTGTAGCTGGGCGAGTTATTTAGTGTCCGTTCAAGCACATTTCTTGTTCTGGGTTGAAATACAATTCCCAATTTAGCAATTTCATAATTTAGTGGTTTCTGCTATATCAGAGCTATTTGAAATCTATCCCTAAAAGGGTATATAATATTCAAGGTGCACATTGGGTCATTCAGAATAACTTCACACACACCCGCTACTGTGTATTTCCAAGTCTAATTCTGGCACTAAACCCATACCTGTCACCCAGCGCCTAAATACTAGGCCTCAAATTTATATCCCGCTAAATCTGTCCCTAGTGCTGTAGCTGGGCGAGTTATTTAGTGTCCGTTCAAGCACATTTCTTGTTCTGGGTTGAAATACAATTCCCAATTTAGCAATTTCATAATTTAGTGGTTTCTGCTATATCAGAGCTATTTGAAATCTATCCCTAAAAGGGTATATAATATTCAAGGTGCACATTGGGTCATTCAGAATAACTTCACACACACCCGCTACTGTGTATTTCCAAGTCTAATTCTGGCACTAAACCCATACCTGTCACCCAGCGCCTAAATACTAGGCCTCAAATTTATATCCCGCTAAATCTGTCCCTAGTGCTGTAGCTGGGCGAGTTATTTAGTGTCCGTTCAAGCACATTTCTTGTTCTGGGTTGAAATACAATTCCCAATTTAGCAATTTCATAATTTAGTGGTTTCTGCTATATCAGAGCTATTTGAAATCTATCCCTAAAAGGGTATATAATATTCAAGGTGCACATTGGGTCATTCAGAATAACTTCACACACACCCGCTACTGTGTATTTCCAAGTCTAATTCTGGCACTAAACCCATACCTGTCACCCAGCGCCTAAATACTAGGCCTCAAATTTATATCCCGCTAAATCTGTCCTTAGTGCTGTAGCTGGGCGAGTTATTTAGTGTCCGTTCAAGCACATTTCTTGTTCTGGGTTGAAATACAATTCCCAATTTAGCAATTTCATAATTTAGTGGTTTCTGCTATATCAGAGCTATTTGAAATCTATCCCTAAAAGGGTATATAATATTCAAGGTGCACATTGGGTCATTCAGAATAACTTCACACACACCCGCTACTGTGTATTTCCAAGTCTAATTCTGGCACTAAACCCATACCTGTCACCCAGCGCCTAAATACTAGGCCTCAAATTTATATCCCGCTAAATCTGTCCCTAGTGCTGTAGCTGGGCGAGTTATTTAGTGTCCGTTCAAGCACATTTCTTGTTCTGGGTTGAAATACAATTCCCAATTTAGCAATTTCATAATTTAGTGGTTTCTGCTATATCAGAGCTATTTGAAATCTATCCCTAAAAGGGTATATAATATTCAAGGTGCACATTGGGTCATTCAGAATAACTTCACACACACCCGCTACTGTGTATTTCCAAGTCTAATTCTGGCACTAAACCCATACCTGTCACCCAGCGCCTAAATACTAGGCCTCAAATTTATATCCCGCTAAATCTGTCCTTAGTGCTGTAGCTGGGCGAGTTATTTAGTGTCCGTTCAAGCACATTTCTTGTTCTGGGTTGAAATACAATTCCCAATTTAGCAATTTCATAATTTAGTGGTTTCTGCTATATCAGAGCTATTTGAAATCTATCCCTAAAAGGGTATATAATATTCAAGGTGCACATTGGGTCATTCAGAATAACTTCACACACACCCGCTACTGTGTATTTCCAAGTCTAATTCTGGCACTAAACCCATACCTGTCACCCAGCGCCTAAATACTAGGCCTCAAATTTATATCCCGCTAAATCTGTCCCTAGTGCTGTAGCTGGGCGAGTTATTTAGTGTCCGTTCAAGCACATTTCTTGTTCTGGGTTGAAATACAATTCCCAATTTAGCAATTTCATAATTTAGTGGTTTCTGCTATATCAGAGCTATTTGAAATCTATCCCTAAAAGGGTATATAATATTCAAGGTGCACATTGGGTCATTCAGAATAACTTCACACACACCCGCTACTGTGTATTTCCAAGTCTAATTCTGGCACTAAACCCATACCTGTCACCCAGCGCCTAAATACTAGGCCTCAAATTTATATCCAGCTAAATCTGTCCCTAGTGCTGTAGCTGGGCGAGTTATTTAGTGTCCGTTCAAGCACATTTCTTGTTCTGGGTTGAAATACAATTCCCAATTTAGCAATTTCATAATTTAGTGGTTTCTGCTATATCAGAGCTATTTGAAATCTATCCCTAAAAGGGTATATAATATTCAAGGTGCACATTGGGTCATTCAGAATAACTTCACACACACCCGCTACTGTGTATTTCCAAGTCTAATTCTGGCACTAAACCCATACCTGTCACCCAGCGCCTAAATACTAGGCCTCAAATTTATATCCCGCTAAATCTGTCCCTAGTGCTGTAGCTGGGCGAGTTATTTAGTGTCCGTTCAAGCACATTTCTTGTTCTGGGTTGAAATACAATTCCCAATTTAGCAATTTCATAATTTAGTGGTTTCTGCTATATCAGAGCTATTTGAAATCTATCCCTAAAAGGGTATATAATATTCAAGGTGCACATAGGGTCATTCAGAATAACTTCACACACCCGCTACTGTGCATTTCCAAATCTAATTCTGTCACTAAACCCATACCTGTCACCCAGCGCCTAAATACTAGGCCTCAAATTTATATCCCGCTAAATCTGTCCTTAGTGCTGTAGCTGGGCGAGTTATTTAGTGTCCGTTCAAGCACATTTCTTGTTCTGAGTTGAAATACAATTCCCAATTTAGCAATTTCATAATTTAGTGGTTTCTGCTATATCAGAGCTATTTGAAATCTATCCCTAAAAGGGTATATAATATTCAAGGTGCACATTGGGTCATTCAGAATAACTTCACACACACCCGCTACTGTGTATTTCCAAGTCTAATTCTGGCACTAAACCCATACCTGTCACCCAGCGCCTAAATACTAGGCCTCAAATTTATATCCCGCTAAATCTGTCCCTAGTGCTGTAGCTGGGCGAGTTATTTAGTGTCCGTTCAAGCACATTTCTTGTTCTGGGTTGAAATACAATTCCCAATTTAGCAATTTCATAATTTAGTGGTTTCTGCTATATCAGAGCTATTTGAAATCTATCCCTAAAAGGGTATATAATATTCAAGGTGCACATAGGGTCATTCAGAATAACTTCACACACCCGCTACTGTGCATTTCCAAATCTAATTCTGTCACTAAACCCATACCTGTCACCCAGCGCCTAAATACTAGGCCTCAAATTTATATCCCGCTAAATCTCTCGTTACCGCTGTCCTGTTGTGGCTGGGAAAGTTATTTAGTGTCCGTCAAAGCACATTTTTTGTTCTGGGTTGAAATACAATTCCCAATTTAGAAATTTCATAATTTAGTCGTTTCTGCTATATCAGAGCTATTTGAAATCTATCCCTAAAAGGGTAGATCATATTGAAGGTGCACATAGGGTCATTCAGAATAACTTCACACACACGCTTCTGTGCATTTCCAAGTCTAATTCTGTCACTAAATCCATACCGGTCACCCAGCGCCTAAATACTAGGCCTCAAATTTATATCCCGCTGAATTTGAATACAATACATTGGGCCAAATAATATATTTGTTGTTGTGGTGAACCATAACAATGAGAAAAACATCTAGTAAGGGACGCGGACGTGGACATGGTCGTGGTGGTGTTAGTGGACCCTCTGGTGCTGGGAGAGGACGTGGCCGTTCTGCCACATCCACACGTCCTAGTGTACCAACTACCTCAGGTCCCAGTAGCCGCCAGAATTTACAGCGATATATGGTGGGGCCCAATGCCGTTCTAAGGATGGTAAGGCCTGAGCAGGTACAGGCATTAGTCAATTGGGTGGCCGACAGTGGATCCAGCACGTTCACATTATCTCCCACCCAGTCTTCTGCAGAAAGCGCACAGATGGCGCCTGAAAACCAACCCCATCAGTCTGTCACATCACCCCCATGCATACCAGGGAAACTGTCTCAGCCTCAAGTTATGCAGCAGTCTCTTATGCTGTTTGAAGACTCCGCTGGCAGGGTTTCCCAAGGGCATCCACCTAGCCCTTCCCCAGCGGTGAAAGACATAGAATGCACTGACGCACAACCACTTATGTTTCCTGATGATGAGGACATGGGAATACCACCTCAGCATGTCTCTGATGATGACGAAACACAGGTGCCAACTGCTGCGTCTTTCTGCAGTGTGCAGACTGAACAGGAGGTCAGGGATCAAGACTGGGTGGAAGACGATGCAGGGGACGATGAGGTCCTAGACCCCACATGGAATGAAGGTCGTGCCACTGACTTTCACAGTTCGGAGGAAGAGGCAGTGGTGAGACCGAGCCAACAGCGTAGCAAAAGAGGGAGCAGTGGGCAAAAGCAGAACACCCGCCGCCAAGAGACTCCGCCTGCTACTGACCGCCGCCATCTGGGACCGAGCACCCCAAAGGCAGCTTCAAGGAGTTCCCTGGCATGGCACTTCTTCAAACAATGTGCTGACGATAAGACCCGAGTGGTTTGCACGCTGTGCCATCAGAGCCTGAAGCGAGGCATTAACGTTCTGAACCTGAGCACAACCTGCATGACCAGGCACCTGCATGCAAAGCATGAACTGCAGTGGAGTAAACACCTTAAAACCAAGGAAGTCACTCAGGCTCCCCCTGCTACCTCTTCTGCTGCTGCCGCCTCGGCCTATTCTGCTGCTGCCGCCTCGGCCTCTTCCTCCGCCTCTGGAGGAACGTTGGCACCTGCCGCCCAGCAAACAGGGGATGTACCACCAACACCACCACCACCACCTCCGTCACCAAGCGTCTCAACCATGTCACACGCCAGCGTTCAGCTCTCCATCTCACAAACATTTGATAGAAAGCGTAAATTCCCACCTAGCCACCCTCGATCCCTGGCCCTGAATGCCAGCATTTCTAAACTACTGGCCTATGAAATGCTGTCATTTAGGCTGGTGGACACAGACAGCTTCAAACAGCTCATGTCGCTTGCTGTCCCACAGTATGTTGTTCCCAGCCGGCACTACTTCTCCAAGAGAGCCGTGCCTTCCCTGCACAACCAAGTATCCGATAAAATCAAGTGTGCACTGCGCAACGCCATCTGTAGCAAGGTCCACCTAACCACAGATACGTGGACCAGTAAGCACGGCCAGGGACGCTATATCTCCCTAACTGCACACTGGGTAAATGTAGTGGCAGCTGGGCCCCAGGCGGAGAGCTGTTTGGCGCACGTCCTTCCGCCGCCAAGGATCGCAGGGCAACATTCTTTGCCTCCTGTTGCCACCTCCTCCTTCTCGGCTTCCTCCTCCTCTTCTTCCACCTGCTCATCCAGTCAGCCACACACCTTCACCACCAACTTCAGCACAGCCCGGGGTAAACGTCAGCAGGCCATTCTGAAACTCATATGTTTGGGGGACAGGCCCCACACCGCACAGGAGTTGTGGCGGGGTATAGAACAACAGACCGACGAGTGGTTGCTGCCGGTGAGCCTCAAGCCCGGCCTGGTGGTGTGTGATAATGGGCGAAATCTCGTTGCAGCTCTGGGACTAGCCAATTTGACGCACATCCCTTGCTTGGCGCATGTGCTGAATTTGGTGGTGCAGAAGTTCATTCACAACTACCCCGACATGTCAGAGCTGCTGCATAAAGTGCGGGCCGTCTGTTCGCGCTTCCGGCGTTCACATCCTGCTGCTGCTCGCCTGTCTGCGCTACAGCGTAACTTCGGCCTTCCCGCTCACCGCCTCATATGCGACGTGCCCACCAGGTGGAACTCCACCTTGCACATGCTGGACAGACTGTGCGAGCAGCAGCAGGCCATAGTGGAGTTTCAGCTGCAGCACGCACGGGTCAGTCGCACTACAGAACAGCACCACTTCACCACCAATGACTGGGCCTCCATGCGAGACCTGTGTGCCCTGTTGCGCTGTTTCGAGTACTCCACCAACATGGCCAGTGGCGATGACACCGTTATCAGCGTTACAATACCACTTCTATGTCTCCTTGAGAAAACACTTAGGGCGATGATGGAAGAGGAGGTGGCCCAGGAGGAGGAGGAGGAGGAAGAGGGGTCATTTTTAGCACTTTCAGGCCAGTCTCTTCGAAGTGACTCAGAGGGAGGTTTTTGGCAACAGCAGAGGCCAGGTACAAATGTGGCCAGCCAGGGCCCACTACTGGAGGACGAGGAGGACGAGGATGAGGAGGAGGTGGAGGAGGATGAGGATGAAGCATGGTCACAGCGGGGTGGCACCCAACGCAGCTCGGGTCCATCACTGGTGCGTGGCTGGGGGGAAAGGCAGGACGATGACGATACGCCTCCCACAGAGGACAGCTTGTCCTTACCCCTGGGCAGCCTGGCACACATGAGCGACTACATGCTGCAGTGCCTGCGCAACGACAGCAGAGTTGCCCACATTTTAACCTGTGCGGACTACTGGGTTGCCACCCTGCTGGATCCACGCTACAAAGACAATGTGCCCACCTTACTTCCTGCACTGGAGCGTGATAGGAAGATGCGCGAGTACAAGCGCACGTTGGTAGACGCGCTACTGAGAGCATTCCCAAATGTCACAGGGGAACAAGTGGAAGCCCAAGGCCAAGGCAGAGGAGGAGCAAGAGGTCGCCAAGGCAGCTGTGTCACGGCCAGCTCCTCTGAGGGCAGGGTTAGCATGGCAGAGATGTGGAAAACTTTTGTCAACACGCCACAGCTAACTGCACCACCACCTGATACGCAACGTGTTAGCAGGAGGCAACATTTCACTAACATGGTGGAACAGTACGTGTGCACACCCCTCCACGTACTGACTGATGGTTCGGCCCCATTCAACTTCTGGGTCTCTAAATTGTCCACGTGGCCAGAGCTAGCCTTTTATGCCTTGGAGGTGCTGGCCTGCCCGGCAGCCAGCGTTTTGTCTGAACGTGTATTCAGCACGGCAGGGGGCGTCATTACAGACAAACGCAGCCGCCTGTCTACAGCCAATGTGGACAAGCTGACGTTCATAAAAATGAAC
Organism: Bufo gargarizans; assembly: GCF_014858855.1. NCBI lineage: Eukaryota > Metazoa > Chordata > Amphibia > Anura > Bufonidae > Bufo > Bufo gargarizans. Next base: position 321,510,357 of record NC_058084.1, read on the forward strand.
CAGGCATGGATCCCACAGGACCTGTCCGTCCCTTGTCCAGATTAGACATTAACTACCTCCCCATAACCATATATTATTGGACTCCAGGGCACTTCCTCATTCAATCCTATTTTTATTTTCATTTTACCATTATATTGCGAGGCTACCCAAAGTTGAATGAACCTCTCCTCTGCCTGTGTGCTAGGCCTAAATATATGCCAATGGACTGTTGCAGTGGTGGCTGACGTGAAGCCTCATTCTCTGCTATGACATGCAGACTGATTCTCTGCTGACATGAAGACAGATTCTCTGTTACGGGACCTCCCTCCTCTGCCTGGGTGCTGGGCCTAAATATATGCCAATGGACTGTTGCAGTGGTGGCTGACATGAAGCCTGATTCTCTGCTATGACATGCAGACTAATTCTCTGCTGACATGAAGCCAGATTGTCTGTTACGGGACCTCTCTCCTCTGCCTGGGTGCTGGGCCTAAATTTATGACAATGGACTGTTGCAGTGGTGGCTGACGTGAAGCCTGATTCTCTGCTATGACATGCAGACTGATTCTCTGCTGACATGAAGCCAGATTGTCTGTTACGGGACCTCTCTGCTCTGCCTGTGTGCTAGGCCTAAATATATGCCAATGGACTGTTGCAGTGGTGGGTGACGTGAAGCCTCATTCTCTGCTATGACATGCAGACTGATTCTCTGCTGACATGAAGACAGATTCTCTGTTACGGGACCTCCCTCCTCTGCCTGGGTGCTGGGCCTAAATATATGCCAATGGACTGTTGCAGTGGTGGCTGACGTGAAGCCTCATTCTCTGCTATGACATGCAGACTGATTCTCTGCTGACATGAAGCCAGATTGTCTGTTACGGGACCTCTCTGCTCTGCCTGTGTGCTAGGCCTAAATATATGCCAATGGACTGTTGCAGTGGTGGCTGACGTGAAGCCTGATTCTCTGCTATGACATGCAGACTGATTCTCTGCTGACATGAAGCCAGATTGTCTGTTACGGGACCTCTCTGCTCTGCCTGTGTGCTAGGCCTAAATATATGCCAATGGACTGTTGCAGTGGTGGGTGACGTGAAGCCTCATTCTCTGCTATGACATGCAGACTGATTCTCTGCTGACATGAAGACAGATTCTCTGTTACGGGACCTCCCTCCTCTGCCTGGGTGCTGGGCCTAAATATATGCCAATGGACTGTTGCAGTGGTGGCTGACATGAAGCCTGATTCTCTGCTATGACATGCAGACTAATTCTCTGCTGACATGAAGCCAGATTGTCTGTTACGGGACCTCTCTCCTCTGCCTGGGTGCTGGGCCTAAATTTATGACAATGGACTGTTGCAGTGGTGGCTGACGTGAAGCCTGATTCTCTGCTATGACATGCAGACTGATTCTCTGCTGACATGAAGCCAGATTGTCTGTTACGGGACCTCTCTGCTCTGCCTGTGTGCTAGGCCTAAATATATGCCAATGGACTGTTGCAGTGGTGGCTGACGTGAAGCCTCATTCTCTGCTATGACATGCAGACTGATTCTCTGCTGACATGAAGCCAGATTGTCTGTTACGGGACCTCTCTGCTCTGCCTGTGTGCTAGGCCTAAATATATGCCAATGGACTGTTGCAGTGGTGGCTGACGTGAAGCCTGATTCTCTGCTATGACATGCAGACTGATTCTCTGCTGACATGAAGCCAGATTGTCTGTTACGGGACCTCTCTGCTCTGCCTGTGTGCTAGGCCTAAATATATGCCAATGGACTGTTGCAGTGGTGGGTGACGTGAAGCCTCATTCTCTGCTATGACATGCAGACTGATTCTCTGCTGACATGAAGACAGATTCTCTGTTACGGGACCTCCCTCCTCTGCCTGGGTGCTGGGCCTAAATATATGCCAATGGACTGTTGCAGTGGTGGCTGACATGAAGCCTGATTCTCTGCTATGACATGCAGACTAATTCTCTGCTGACATGAAGCCAGATTGTCTGTTACGGGACCTCTCTCCTCTGCCTGTGTGCTAGGCCTAAATATATGCCAATGGACTGTTGCAGTGGTGGCTGACGTGAAGCCTCATTCTCTGCTATGACATGCAGACTAATTCTCTGCTGACATGAAGACAGATTCTCTGTTACGGGACCTCTCTCCTCTGCCTGGGTGCCGGGGCCTAAATATCTGAGAATGGACTGTTCCAGTGGTGGGTGACGGGAAGCCAGATTCTCTGCTATGGAACCTCTCTCCAATTGATTTTGGTTAATTTTTATTTATTTAATTTTTATTTTAATTCATTTCCCTATCCACATTTGTTTGCAGGGGATTTACCTACATGTTGCTGCCTTTTGAAGCCCTCTAGCTCTTTCCTGGGCTGTTTTACAGCCTTTTTAGTGCCGAAAAGTTCGGGTCCCCATTGACTTCAATGGGGTTCGGGTTCAGGACGAAGTTCGGATCGGGTTCGGATCCCGAACCCGAACATTTCCGGGATGTTCGGCCGAACTTCTCGAACCCGAACATCCAGGTGTTCGCTCAACTCTAGTGCTCTGCACTGATGAGGGGCAATCACCCCGAAACAACTGTCTGCAGATGAGATGCTGGCTTATTCAATATCCCAGTCATGTCTCAAGGCCTATTTAAAAAGTCGAACATTAACTCATAGGATAGCTACCTTACATCTGGTGTCATTAGAGGCAGAGTTTCTTAAGAGCTCATTTGCATCCCTTCTTCCCATTGAGCCATAGATTAATTGTGATTTCTGTATCATAGGGTTTGTCTTTCTGTCATTCAACTTGCAGGATAATAGCGAATTAATACGCTGAACTGAGGGTAATTATTTTTTTACGTACTGTATATACTATTCTCTGTCCATTCTAAAGCAATATGTTCAGATTGGTCTCTAATAACTGATATCATTGCTTAGGATTTGATGACTCAGTGAGAGAACATCCATTGTCTACGGAACAATATAGAATATGAGGGAGCTTAAAATATAACTTTGCAGTTGAAGATATCATTTCAGCTGCCCCAGAGGCACCCCACTAACAAATTTGTGGGGTCCTCCTTTCCATAGGACCATCAATGTCCTCTTCTTTCTAATCCTAGAGATCCACTGATCTAAGGATTACCTTTTGCACATCTTGGATTTTTTCCCCTGATAATATATCACTTGAAACGTGACACGTCGGGAACCATCCTATAGGGCATAAACAGGGATCCCTCCCTATCTTAGGGTAGGGTATCCGGACAGGACCGCCCCTTGCAGGGTAGGAACTCTGTGTAGACAGGCAGGTGAACATTAGCAATGCCCCCCTCCCCATCCAGGGCCTACTAGGGACAGTGGTTCCCTGCACCAGTCTACATGTTCAAACAACCTACGACCAAATCTAATCATCGGCCCAGACGCAGTATTATTTCCACCACGCTAGGCTGATCCCTATCAGGGTGCGTTGGAATGGTAAGACTGTTCCATATTTTTTAGCCATACCTCAATCATCTGTTTGTGGCGCTTATTTTCTTAAAAAAGTCTATTAGTAAAAGTTTTATTTTAAGCGCCCTCATATTCTATATTGTTCTCTAAATTATTAGTGGGAGCGCCCCTATTTAAAACATCCACTACCCTACACCTGATTTTTCTCATCCATTGTCTACCTATTAATAAACTCAACCACTGGCGCTAGATACTTGTAAAAGTGACCCATATGATGTGACCTGCAACTCGGAGAACTAGAAGTCCCAGAACAGTATCCGAATCAAGGTAATCTTGATCATCTAGTGGAGATACTTTTTGGTATTATTGTATCAGAAAAAAATTGCAGGAGGGGGTATTTTAGATTGATTGGCTTTGCGAGGTCAGGGCCATCTTTACCAAGGGGCAAAAGGGGCAGCTGCCCTGGGCCCAGTTGCTCCTGGGGGGCCCAAGGCAGCTGCCTCTTGAGCCCTGCTAGCCACTGCCCCGGGTGTCAGGCTGTCAGCTACACAGGGGGTGCTGCCATGTCTGCCGGCACTCCAGGCACCGTACTGTGTTAGAGCTGTGAATGTGATCTAGGACCTTAATGACATCTTCACCATGTGACCAGTAACCTAGCAATATTACTGGTCACAAGGCTATGAGGTCATCACAGGTCCTAGCAGGAGTGTTGCAGAAGTTAACTGTGGAGCTTTTTTGTGTGAAGATTGCATTTGAAAAAGGTGACGGGGCTGTTATGTTAATATACTGTAAACTACTGTATAGTGGGGTGCTGTATACTGTGTGGGACTGTATACTGTGTGGTGGGCTGTATACTGTGTGGGGGCCTGTATACTGTGGGGGGCCTGTATACTGTGGGGGGCTGTATACTGTGGGGGGGGGGTTGTATACTGTGGGGGGGCTGTATACTGTGGGGGGGCTGTATACTGTGGGGGGGGGGCTGTATACTGTGTGGGGGCCTGTATAGTGTGGGGGGCCTATATAGTGTGGGGGCTGTATATTGTGGAGTGCTATACTACTGTACTGTATACTGTGGGGGTCTGTATACTATATACTGTGGGTGCTGTATAGTGTGGAGTGCTATACTGCTGTACTGTATAGTGTGGGGGGCTGTATTGTGTATAGTTTAGGGTGCTGTATACTGTGGGCTGCTATACTGCTCTACTATATACTGTGGGTAACTGTATAGTGTGGGGTGCTATATTGCATACTGTGTGGTGCTGTATACTATAGGGTGCTATACTGCATACTGTGGGGTGCACTGTAACACTAGGGTGAGCCTAGCCCTGGTCTCCTTCCTGCAGAGCGGTGCCCACTTCCAGCCTGAGCCCAGCTGCCCAAAGTCACCTGACTAGGTTAACCTCCTACTGGGTTTATATACACTTGTGCCAACAGGCTGCGTGCTGCCTGTGTATTATATATGGACTGTATGTGTCATTATGCTTGTGCTGTTAAGCGACAGTGATTAGCTGTTATAAAATCAGAACCTCACATGTTTCGCCGTATCACAGCGTCTTCAGGGGTTAGGGTAGAGTGCCTGAAGACACCGTGATACGGCGAAACATGTCGGGGGTCAGCGTGAGGCTCTGATTTTATAACAGCTAATCACTGTCGCTTAACAGCACAAGCATAATGACACACACAGTCCATATATAATACACAGGCAGCGCGCAGCCTGTTGGCACAAGTGTATATAAACCCAGTAGGAGGTTAACCTAGTCAGGTGACTATCCTGACAAGGTGGTCTAAGTGATATCTGAAGGGCAGTGATTACTGGAATTTTAACTCAAATGAACTAGCTATTCACACCAGTAATATTAAATAACAGAGAATAAAAGTTAAGTCTTAATTAGATAGGTAGGTGCAGGGAAAATTGGTGGAATTTAGTCCAATAGGACATTAGTAGTAGCGAATGTTGGTCAACACACCATACCCCTGCTCTTAAAGGGGAAGTACAGTAATTGCAGTTGCCCAAAGCACTTATCCTGAGCCGCTGGAGTCTTCAGAACTGGAAGTATTTACAGTCATTCACTGTACTCTACCAGGTGTGTGGATTTTTTGTGTGTGTGTTGCGGTGGAGGGCGTGATTGCCTGCTAGGGTGTGGGAAGGCGGGATCCAGGGGGCCCAAGTAAATTTTTGCCCAGGGTCCAATCAATATTAAAGACGGCCCTGTGCGAGGTGTCCGAGTTTGTTTTTACTGTGATTTGAACATCCATTGTCTGTTGAGAGGTTAGACTGCAGAAGAATTCTGCCCAGTGATTGAATTTATAGTGCCTGTGAGCCATCAAAGTCCTTGATAGTCCATTGGAATAGCTTTCATTACCTAGATCCAATGCAATGTTTTTCTAAATTTGGATACCGTATAACTAGTCTCCTAGCCAAGTGACAAAGTAAACAAGTATCTTGTCCCCGGTGATTTCCTGGGCATCTGATTTATATCCAATACTTAAAGGAATTGCCTTGATCGCTAGTAAATGCTTCCAATGTCTGATAGGTGCGAGTCCCATCTCTGGGACCCACGCCTATCTTTAGAACGGAGCCCGCAAAGTGAAGGAGGGAGCACCATGCATGCATAATGCACAGCCACCCTCAATTTATTCCTATGGGAGCGCGAAAAAAAAAAAAAGCTAAGCGCTGGCCTTGGCTATTTCCATCAGTCCGTAGAAGTGAATGGAGCAGTGGCCGCGCTTGCGTGGTGTGCTTCTCATTTTTTTCAATGGGACTGCTCGCCACGGCTTGCCGCTCAGCTATTTTTGACGCCCCCATAGGAATGAATGGATGCAGGCCACATTGAGTGCTGAGCCCTCCTTCACTTTACGTGCTCCATTCAGACATTGGGGGCATATCCTATCGATATGCCCGCAATGTGTCAGATGAGAAAACCCCTTTAAGAAACATTAGATTTAGTTCCTATAACCAAGTGGTTTGTTGTCTAATTTAAGGTAATCCAGTGGGTTATGTACTTTCTCTGTAGCTGAAAATCTCATAAATATATCAATGTGCATATTATATGCCCCCTTAGGGTTCTTGGTAGCTGTCTATGTTGGGGCTCTGATGTGTCTTTTATGGTATACACTACGTGCAGAATTATTAGGCAAATGAGTATTTTGACCACATCATCCTCTTTATGCATGTTGTCTTACTCCAAGCTGTATAGGCTCGAAAGCCTACTACCAATTAAGCATATTAGGTGATGTGCATCTCTGTAATGAGAAGGGGTGTGGTCTAATGACATCAACACCCTATATCAGGTGTGCATAATTATTAGGCAACTTCCTTTCCTTTGGCAAAATGGGTCAAAAGAAGGACTTGACAGGCTCAGAAAAGTCAAAAATAGTGAGATATCTTGCAGAGGGATGCAGCACTCTTAAAATTGCAAAGCTTCTGAAGTGTGATCATCGAACAATCAAGTGTTTCATTCAAAATAGTCAACAGGGTCGGAAGAAGCGTGTGGAAAAACCAAGGCGCAAAATAACTGCCCATGAACTGAGAAAAGTCAAGCGTGCAGCTGCCAAGATGCCACTTGCCACCAGTTTGGCCATATTTCAGAGCTGCAACATCACTGGAGTGCCCAAAAGTACAAGGTGTGCAATACTCAGAGACATGGCCAAGGTAAGAAAGGCTGAAAGACGACCACCACTGAACAAGACACACAAGCTGAAACGTCAAGACTGGGCCAAGAAATATCTCAAGACTGATTTTTCTAAGGTTTTATGGACTGATGAAATGAGAGTGAGTCTTGATGGGCCAGATGGATGGGCCCGTGGCTGGATTGGTAAAGGGCAGAGAGCTCCAGTCCGACTCAGACGCCAGCAAGGTGGAGGTGGAGTACTGGTTTGGGCTGGTATCATCAAAGATGAGCTTGTGGGGCCTTTTCAGGTTGAGGATGGAGTCAAGCTCAACTCCCAGTCCTACTGCCAGTTTCTGGAAGACACCTTCTTCAAGCAGTGGTACCGGAAGAAGTCTGCATCCTTCAAGAAAAACATGATTTTCATGCAGGATAATGCTCCATCACACGCGTCCAAGTATTCCACAGCGTGGCTGGCAAGAAAGGGTATAAAAGAAGAAAATCTAATGACATGGCCTCCTTGTTCACCTGATCTGAACCCCATTGAGAACCTGTGGTCCATCATCAAATGTGAGATTTACAAGGAGGGAAAACAGTACACCTCTCTGAACAGTGTCTGGGAGGCTGTGGTTGCTGCTGCACGCAATGTTGATGGTGAACAGATCAAAACACTGACAGAATCCATGGATGGCAGGCTTTTGAGTGTCCTTGCAAAGAAAGGTGGCTATATTGGTCACTGATTTGTTTTTGTTTTGTTTTTGAATGTCAGAAATGTATATTTGTGAATGTTGAGATGTTAAATTGGTTTCACTGGTAAAAATAAATAATTGAAATGGGTATATATTTGTTTTTTTTTAAGTTGCCTAATAATTATGCACAGTAATAGTCACCTGCACACACAGATATCCCCCTAAAATAGCTAAAACTAAAAACAAACTAAAAACTACTTCCAAAAATATTCAGCTTTGATATTAATGAGTTTTTTGGGTTCATTGAGAACATGGTTGTTGTTCAATAATAAAATTAATCCTCAAAAATACAACTTGCCTAATAATTCTGCACTCCCTGTATACCAGAACCCATTATGATACCCTCTCGAACAGGGTGTAGCTGTAGTGGAAGCAGGAGAAGCAGCTGCTACGAAGCATGAATTCAGAAGGGGTACGCCTGGAGGAGGACTGAAAATTTTATTGTCAGGGCCCCCTCAACAGTTTTAGGGCTCAAGCACACGAACATGTGTGCCCTGTGCCCGTGCTGCGGTCCGCAATGCGCGAACACCGGCCATGTGCCCACTGTTTGAAGATGGGTCCTATTCACTTGAATGGGTCTGCAATCTGCAAGATTCAGTCCGCACCTCAAAAAAATAGAAAAAAAATAGAACATGTTCTAGTTCTATTTTTTTGCGGTATAGAGGCATACACCGAAATCCCACGGAAATGCGCCATAGTGCTTCAGTGGGCTTCAGCTCCATGCCTACCCTCCGCACCACTCTGTATTTTGTGGATTGTGGACTCATTCACTTGGAGCGGACCGGCTGTCTGTAGGCTGCAATATGTGCACCAGCTGCACACTGGTGTCAACAATATAGTCAACTATATTGACTAGTCACAGGAGTGAGGGTTGCACAGGAGGAGGAAGTTTCTGGTGCAGCATTCAAAAATTTACTGTGGGGCCCAGTCAGTTCTACAAACCGGATTCCAGAAAAGTTGGGACACTATACAAATCGAATGCAATGATGTGGAGGTGCCAACTTCTAATATTTTATTCAGAATAGAACATAAATCATGGAACAAAAGTTTAAACTGAGAAAATGTACCATTTTAAGGGAAAAATATGTTGAAACAGAATTTCATGGTGTCAACAAATCCCCCAAAAGTTGGGACAAGGCCATTTTCACCACTGTGTGGCATCTCCCCTTCTTCTTACAACACTCAACGGACGTCTGGGGACCGAGGAGACCAGTTTCTCAAGTTTAGAAATAGGAATGCTCTCCCATTCTTGTCTAATACAGGCCTCTAACTGTTCAATCGTCTTGGGCCTTCTTTGTTGCACCTTTCTCTTTATGATGCGCCAAATGTTCTCTATAGGTGAAAGATCTGGACTGCAGACTGGCCATTTCAGTACCCGGATCCTTCTCCTACGCAGCCATGATGTTGTGATTGATGCAGAATGTGGTCTGGCATTATCTTGTTGAAAAATGCAGGGTCTTCCCTGAAAGAGATGACGTCTGGATGGGAGCATATGTTGTTCTAGAACCTGAATATATTTTTCTGCATTGATGGTGCCTTTCCAGACATGCAAGCTGCCCATGCCACACGCACTCATGCAACCCCATACCATCAGAGATGCAGGCTTCTAAACTGAGCGTTGATAGCAACTTGGTTTGTCCTTGTCCTCTTTGATCCGGATGACATGGCGTCCCAGATTTCCAAAAAGAACTTTGAATCGTGACTCGTCTGACCACAGAACAGTCTTCCATTTTGCCACACTCCATTTTAAATTATCCCTGGCCCAGTGAAAACACCTGAGCTTGTGGATCTTGCTTAGAAATCGCTTCTTCTTTGCACTGTAGAGTTTCAGCTGGCAACGGCGGATGGCACGGTGGATTGTGTTCACTGACAATGGTTTCTGGAAGTATTCCTGAGCCCATTCTGTGATTTCCTTTACAGTAGCATTCCTGTTTGTGGTGCAGTGTCGTTTAAGGGCCCGGAGATCACGGGCATCCAGTATGGTTTTACGGCCTTGACCCTTACGCACAGAGATTGTTCCAGATTCACTGAATCTTCGGATGATGTTATGCACAGTTGATGATGGTAGATGCAAAGTCTTTGCAATTTTTCGCTGGGTAACACCTTTCTGATATTGCTCCACTATCTTTTTGCGCAACATTGTGGGAATTAGTGATCCTCTACCCATCTTGGCTTCTGAGAGACACTGCCACTCTGAGAAGCTCTTTTTATACCCAATCATGTTGCCAATTGACCTCATTAGTGTTAATTGGTCTTCCAGCTCTTCGTTATGCTCAAATTTAATTTTTCCAGCCTCTTATTGCTACCTGTCCCAACTTTTTGGGGATTTGTTGACACCGTGAAAATTTGAATCAACGTATTTTTCCTTTAAAATGATACATTTACTCGGATTAAACGTTTGATCTGTCATCTACGTTCTATTACAAATAAAAAATTGACATTTGCCATCTCCACATCATTGCATTCAGTTTTTATTCACAATTTGTTTAGTGTCCCAACTTTTGGGGAATCCGGTTTGTAGTTATTACAAGTCACTGAGGAAGGAGCAGATTAAAAAGCTCCGAAATGCGTCTGGTAAAGGAACTTGAGGGTCATATACATTTATCCCACCTTTTTTTTATACAAATTCCACATCCGTTTTTTTTTTTGGGGGGGGGGGGGAATCATTTGAATTACCTTTCGAAAAACTTAAAAACAATCACAAAGAACCAGAAAGCGGATAACCAATTGTGATTTTACACTCCAAAAGCGAAATCCCGCCCAACTGCAACCACTGCAACCACCGCCAGGAGTGACGTGTTACCCCACCCTGTCACGTGAGACGCCACAACACACCCGCAACGGACCACGTGGGATGCCTTGTAGGTCCTTGCAGGGCAAAGAAAGCGATCGAACAAGCGGAACACAACACAGCAAATTAGTAAAGTACGATTTACTTCACATTTTTTTATCGACTCAAAGTGAAAGTATACATCACTCCCAATTCTATTTTTATATTTTCATTATATTTTTATTTTTTCACCTTTCACATTGCAAGTTTTTTCCAACACATGGAACCACTTTTATGACTTTTTATCACAAGACTGCCATACGAATTCCTCTACGAATTCCTCTACCAGGACAAATATCCTGAGGAAACATTGGAAACCTAACCCCCCCATTTTTTTGTGGTTATACGCACATATCCTCACTGAAGTTCACGCACCACACCTAATACCCAATTAAGAACCACCCGGCACAAGTACCCACACACCTTACACCCCAGCCAACCTTCATAACAAATAAACACAAATAAACACCACATCTTCACACATCCCAACCGAAAAGCCACTCAAGAAAGAAGACTCCCCATCCCCAACAACAAATTTACCAAAAAATAGTTTTTAGGAGAACTGTTTTTATATAAAACAACTTTTAATATTTACATATAAATAAACACACAATTTTAAACCCCAGCACTGTCTCTGTATTTATTCCGTGCGGCAACGTATGAGAGTGTGCCCGTCATACCCATCTATATTCATTTTCCTTTCTAGTTACAGTACGCCACTGCTCTTGAATAATACAGCAGTAAAAAAATATGTGTTGCACAATATATATTCTTATCCTTAAAAATAAGCTATCGTCTAAAACAAAATGATTTATAAAGTACACCATTAAGAGAATATTAAGGTTTAACAATATAATACATTTTGTTCTTTGTAACCCGCCTGCTATTTGTTGCTTCAATTATTTGCATCTTTAATATTCTTCATTGTGTAATTACACGGAAATTATTTCAGCCACCGCATGTCACAAATTGTGCAAATCAATCACGTTGCTACTGAGGAAAAATAAATGTAATATAAATGATATTCTTTATTTTAACCTGGCCATGGCAGACATGATACAAGAAAAAGCTAATTTCAGTAACAATCACAGAGAAATATGTTTCTTAGGCTTCAGTGTTACTGCCCGGACATATGCAACTTATTTCCCATATAAACCCCTCCATAATACAACCTAATTGGTCTCATTTACTCATATGTTTTTGATCTCCGTCAAACAGTTAGGGGGAAGTAAGATGTCAAGCTGTTTATTTCATCGCTAATATGTTATCTTATAATAAAGAGTTAGCGTAACTGAATCTGTCATGCGTAAGAACCTGGGGAATGTTATTTCTGGCAGCACCCTTCAAATAAACTCTATGGTATTTGATTTATCATTTTCTAGTTTGCATCTAATAAAATTGTATAAGTTCCTCTCACAGTTTTTTCCATGTAAACTGCACAGATGGCTACTATTGTAAGGCTGTAGTTCCATGTGGTCCAGGCACTGCTGAATACCAGCTGGTGCTTGCAATCACATGCACGTAGATTTCGGATATATGAGCAGTGAATTTTAATTTTCACTGGGCCTTTTTTTTTACCAACAGTGAAGAACATCATGTCATAGATGAATGAAAATGAAAAAGAGCCATACTTCAATAACAACAGGATTTCTGACCACAAATTTAGATGTATTATGTATAAGGATAAGTGAATAGATTCATCTCATCAACTAGAGTTTTTCACTTGTGAGGGGCTGTCCCCACTGGTGAAGAATCTCCCCCTGCCGCTTGATTGACCAGGTTGGACATCTCGCTCTGATAATATTGTGCCTTTATCATTGCTCAAAGTCATGGCCCAAGTGGAGAGGCTCTACTTCCACTGCCAGAGCATTACCTGTGTGAGCGCCACTGCACTTCTGGGTAGCGGCGCATGAACAGTCACTGCTCAGGAGGTGGAAGCAGAGCCTCTCCACTAGTGCCACTACTTGGAACAGTGACACAGGCCCAGTGAGATTACCAGCCCTGTCACTCAAGCAGCTAGGGGAGATTCTTCATCAACAGGGAGAAGACCTCCCAGGTGAAGAACTCACCAGACTCACCAGACAAATCAATTTGTAATATTTGTTCATTTCTAATTATGTATTTTAACCACCTCATTATCGCAGTGTTTATCCCCCATCCTTACCAGGCAAGTTTTTCAGTTGTGGCAATGCATCTATCTACCCGCAAATAACGGTAAATTTCTGAGCCAGCCTACATGTATTTGATATTATTTTTATCGGGATGCCTTAGACCTTTCTTTTGTGCAATTAGATCATGTAAATCATATAAAAAATATATATATTTAAGGAAAAACTGAAAATTATGAAAACAAAATATTTTATCTTTATCATATTTTTTTTTCTATTACAAAAGGTTTCAAGACAAAACATTTCTCAAACCATTCCTGTACGCTTGTACCCTGAAAATGGCTGGAGCGCATTTTGGATTTTGGTTTGCCTATTTTTCTATTGCTGGTTCTATAGCATCGTACTTTGCAAGCCCCTTCAAAGTGACTTTTTTATGTTATTCATCTTTTTCACATTTTAAGGGTTTGTTTTTATTATTTTTTAATTTTTTTATTTACTTTATTCAAGTGAATTAACCCCTTTCTGCCACAGTCAGGGCAGGAAGATGTTAATTCCCAGCCTGCAGGCTGACATTTCATTTTAAAGCCAGCAGGTGGCGTACTTACTTAAAAGGAACCTGTCACCGGGATTTTGTGTATAGAGCTGAGGACATGGGTTGCTATATGGACGCTAGCCCATCCGCAATACCCAGTCCCCATAGCTCTGTGTGCTTTTATTGTATAAAAAAAATGATTTGATACATATGCAAATTAACCTGAGATGAGTCCTGTACGTAAGATGAGTCAGGGACAGGACTCATCTCAGGTTAATTTGCATATGTATCAAATCGTTTTTTTTACACAATAAAAGCACACAGAGCTATGGGGACTGGGTATTGCGGATGTGCTAGCGGCCATCTAACAACCCATGTCCTTAGCTCTATACACAAAATCCCGGCGACAGGTTCCCTTTAACAAAAAGTGCTCACTGCCGACTTTTAGATTTTACAATGTAATAGATGCTTGTAGCTGGATGTTACAAGTGTCTATTACTGCCTGACCGCTCCAGCTGGGCACGACACATCTCGCTGTGACCGCAGCTGTCTAATGGTCACCGGCAGATCATGATGCAACCCAATGCTTTTATACATTGGGTTACAGATAAGAGCATACCGCCGCGACATATAAAGTCGCGCAGCAGTAGGCAAGTGGTTAAACAAGCTATATTTCTAAATGTCATTTTTTGATCAGCAGATCTCCAGAAGGAGCCAGCATTACTTGTTAAAAGATTCTCTGTCAATCATGAGCACGGCACCCTGTCCTGTGAAGTTGCAAAATTACTGACATTGGTGAGGTCCTCATGTTCTCCCAACCAAAAAGGTAGTGATAATGGTCTCACTCAGAGCTGATATGAATCGAATTCTTAATATAGAATACTATGCGCAGTAGGCAAAATAGCTCTCCAACATAAAAGATCTATGCATGTAGGAGAATGCCGGAGGACTCTGGTCCAGCCACCAACAAGCGTTCTCCCCATAGAAGTGAATGGGACCACACCGCCCATGACTGGCCACTGCTTCTATCCACTTCTAATGGCCCGATGGAGATAGCCAAGCAAGCAAGGCTGTTTTCAGTGGCCCCATAGAAATCAATGGAGGGCGACTGTGCATGTGCAGTGTGCCCTACACCAATTTCAGGGCTCTGTTTAGGAGATAGGTGCGAGTCCAGCTTATCAGACAATGGGGGCATATCCTAGCGATATGCCCCCATTGTCTCAAAGTTGCCTCAAAGTTGATGTGGTTTTTAGCAAATGAAGAGTTTCTGAACAGTTACAGATACTGCAGTAGTTAGGTATATGAGAAATAAGCATCTGATAAGTAAAGAAAGATGCATTTTCTTTAAACAGTCCAAGACTGCATCATTTACTACCTTTCATAACCAGGTCCATTTTCCGTTTATTTAGTACAGGTGTCTCCATTCTCCATTCGGTTATGTAATTAATTTTATGCCATTTTTCAGTGACACTTGTGGCTTTATTTTAGTGCATTTTTTTGTATTTTAAATTATGGGCGAATACAATACTTTTTAAATTATGTCTTTTTTCATGTTGATATAGGGGGTGTAGCAAGGTACAAGGAATCATCATGGATAATAGGTATGTGTCACCAAGGTTCCTGGCCTCGGTAGAGTAAGAGCCAGTTTTCATGTGTCAGCAGTAGTTGCTGTGTCACACCTTGCTATCTAGTATGGCTGTAAATAGCTGATCTGGGACAGCTCTTAATGGGAGTAGTCAAAGTGCTGGGTGGGTGACTACTCCCCATGTTCCAGGCCGGGTTTTGTCAACAGTGTCAGGTGGGTGTATTACTCCTCTCTGACACTGGAGCTGTGTGAAACTCTGCTGAGATTTGAGGCTTGTGTGTGGGCTGAAAGCTGAAGGCAGTGTGTCGGGCGAGCAGGCGGATTTTCTGCCGAGCTGACCATCTAAAAAATGTTGTGGGCGAGTGCCTGCTGCCGAGCTGACCATCTAAAAAATTTTGTGGGTAAGGGCCTGCTGCCGAGCTGACCATCTAAACAATTTGGTGGACGAGCGCCTGCTGTCGAGCTTACCATCTAAAACATTTTGTGCACGAGGGTCTGCTGCCGAGCTGACCATCTAAAATATTATGGGCGAGGGCCTGCTGCCGAGCTGACCATCTAAATAATTTTGTGGGTGAGGGCCTGCTGCTGAGCTGACCATCTAAAAATAATTGTGTGCGAGGGCCTGCTGCCAAGCTGACCTTCTAAAACATTTTGTGGGCGAGGGCCTGCTGGTGACCCTCTAAAACATTATGGGTGAGGACACGCTGCTGAGCTAACCCTCTAAAACATTTGGAGCGAGGGCAGCCTAATAAGCATGTTGATATGATGGAGGAGGAGGAGAAAAGGGAGATTGAACAATATAACCTTTTTAGTGGTGGAAGGGGTGCATGTGAGTACAGTGTATTCAATACACCATAAAAGCCACATTTAGAGTGCCTTTATGTTCAGCCGCTTTCCTCTGGTGGAGTAGAGAAGTCAGGGGCAATCCAAACCTTGTTAATTTTTATAAGAGTCAATCGGTCAGCATTTTCAGTTGACAGACGGATGCGCTTATCAGTTATTATGCCCCCAGCAGCACTAAATACATGCTCTGACTAAACGCTGGTAGCGGGGCCGGCCAGAACCTCCAAGGCGTAGAGCGCCAGTTCGAGCCACTTGTCCAGCTTGGACACCCAATAGTTATAAGGCACACAGGGATCACTGAGGATGCTGACACGGTCTGCTACGTACTCCTTCACCATCTTCCAAAATGTTTCCCTCCTTGTAACACTAGGACGTGCATCAGGTTGATGGTGCTGGCAGGGTGTCATAAAACTGTCCCAGGCCTTGGATAGTGTTGCCCTGCCTCTTTTGGAACTGCTGTGTGTTCCCCTCTTCTCCCCTCCTTGGTTGGCCAAGGAACTACATACTCTGCAGCCAGTGTTGTCAGCTGGAAACTTCGCTGTCACCATCGGCTAATAAATAATTACACTGAATTAATGTCACTGATATTTAGGATGCACAAATATTATACAGGAGGTATAGCACAAGTAATGTCGCTGTCACCACAGGCTATTGAAAAATTACACTGAATGAATGTCACTGATATTAAGGATGCACAAACGTTATACAGGAGGTATAATGCAAGTAATGTCACTGTCACCACCGGCTAATAAAAAATGACACTAAATTAATGTCACTGATATTTAGAATGGGCAAACGTTATACAGGAGATGTAGCGCAGGTAATGTTGCTGCCACTAGCAGCAAAAAAATTGACTGAATGTAACTGATATTTCGTATATGCAAATGTTATACAGGAGATGCAGCGCAGGTAATGTAACTGTCCACAGTGGACACCGTCTATGGAAAAAGTACACTAGATGTCACAGATATTTTTAGGCTGCGCACACGTTACACAGGAGATGTAGCGCAGATAATGTCTGCAGCGGCCAAACAATTGCAAGCTACTTAGCGTGGGTTGCGCTAAAAATATATATTGCTGCCAGATACAACTATAGTCCTTGAAAGGACTTTTGGGTCTCTAACAAGTTTTAGCAATTTAGTGCAGGTTGCACTAAAAATATATATTGCTGCCACACACAATAGTCCTTTAAGGGACTTTTGGATCTCTTTCTGGCCAGCCAATCACTGTTATGCCAGCAACCAACATGGCTACAGCATTACAGTGAATGGCAGTACTTACCTGTACGTTTATTGGCTCCCAGGCCGAATACCGCGTGTGCTCGACCACGATGCTCAAGTCTCCTCCCCGCACGTTTGTTGGCTGCTACGTGCGGGAAGGAGACTCGAGCATCGCGCTCGAGCACACGCTGTATTCGGCCTGGGAGCATGCTCGCACAACACTTTTGATGACCTTTTCTAAGGAGAGAGCATCAATATCTGATTGCCTGGGATCCGACACCCAGGAACCCCACCATGCGATTGCTACCGCCTCTTTTTTTATACTGCATGTTGTTTTAGAAGTGCAGTGTAATTACAAGAACACGCTCCGTTCACTTGAATTAAGTGAGTACTTGTAATTACACTACGCCACCGCTGCAAGGGAGATGATGCATACTCTTAGAAAGAGGAAGCAGAGGACCCCTACCAATCAGATATTGATGACCTATCCTGCGGATAGGTAATCAATATAAAGAGGCTACAGAACCCCTTTAAAGTCATATTTGGATGAACATTATATTCACCACTACCAAACAGACAAGAGGATACAGTACAACATACCTCTTACATCCAGCCACATCTCCTCTGATGTAAACGTTCTCTTTCCTCATTCACTCTATTCAGCCCTGAAAATCATTAGCTCTTTCAGCCACATCTTCTGTCTGTAGAGTTTTCACACAGAATTTTTTTAGAATGTCCTCCCAGGATGGATGACTGCGTATGCTGTTCTCCTGGATACCGCTCAAAATTGAAACAATGCTAAAGGAAGGGGAGAAGTAACAATACTGCTCCCCTTCCTTTAGCAGAGTTTTCACACAGACATCTTAAGGTTCTCACTTTTCTATAATACTTATCCTGGTGCCCCAACAGAGTTATCCTGCTGCTACCCTATGCTGTGCCGATTGTGTTCCCCAGTACCCCAAAATATTATTCTGTAGAAATTTTGGTGCCATCCAGATAGTCCCCCTGTAGTAACAGTGCTTTCCAAAGTCACACTTATGCTATGAATTCTCTCCCAGAGTGCCCTTATTAGTGCCCCAGTAGTGATAATGCTCTAAAAAAGTTGCACTGTTAGCAGTAGTGCCCTCCATATTGTAAAAAATAATGATAACATCCCCCAATAATACCCCTGGTAGTATTAATAATGCTGCATAATATAAATCATTTTCCTCATAGGGCCTCCAATAATAATAAAGCCCCCAGTAACAAACAGTGATGAAGCTCCCCATAGTGCTCCTATTAATAATAAAACTACCATAGTGCCCCCAGAAGTAATAAGGCCCTTCTATAGTTTCTCAGTAGTTATAATGCTCGAATATAGTATCTCTAGGAATTATAATGCCGCTCTATAGTGCCCCCAGCAGCTTAAACTGCCCCCTATAGTGCTCCCAGTAGTTTAAATAGTTCCCTATAATGCCCCTAGTAGTTTAAATGATAGCCTGTAGAGCCCTCAGTAGTGTAAAGCGTCCCCTATACTGCCCCAATGATAGCCTATAATCCCCACAGTAGTTTAAATAGTCCCCTATAATTCCCCCAGTAGTTTAAATAGTCCCCTATAGTGCCCCCAGTAGTTTAAATGATAGCTTGTAGTGCCCCAGTAGTGTAAATAATCCCCTATAGATCCCCAGTAGTATAAATAGTCCCTTACAGTGCCCCCAGTAGTGTAAATAGTCCACTATAGGGCACCTGTGGTCTATAGCTCTGTGTTAAAAAAAAAATATTTTAATACTTACCAAATTCCTACTCTATGCCACTGTCTGTGATGTTGGCCACACACCTCTTCCAGGCCAGCCTACAGCCTGAGCTGTCTCTGTCCTGGTGCAGGTGGCGCACTGCGAGATGACATCATCACACGGCATGCCATCTGCGCTGGGATCAAGCTAACTCAGGCTGGCCTGGAAGAAGCCTGGCTTACACATATGGAGGCTGCATTTGCTGTGATTAGTAAAGATAATTATTTCACGAACAGGATTTTTTCTATCGGCACTATGAACAGTATAAATAAAAATACACTGTTTTTGCGCACTGTCTGTAAATCTACGGACTTTAGCAACCCACCTACAAGGCTATTCAGTCTGATACCCTGGGTTTGCTAGACCCAGCAGTTTGTGTGTCCGCCTGGAAGGAACAAGTGGGGGATGGGAGTGGTAGTAGCTCTGGAAAGAATGAATGTACACATGGATTACAGTGGCAATCCTCACACTGATACCCTCCTAGGGCTGGGCAGCCCCTCAGGGCACACCTTGGTGTTGGAGCTCCTGCCTGATGGTAGTTAGGGTGCCCTTGGTGTTAAGTGTTTTGGCAGGGTGGCAAGGTATATGGATGTAGGTGGATTCAGTTACCAGACCAGTTGAAGTAAATAAATATTTATTTACTGAAGTGCAGAATAGGACTAGTATTGCATTCAACAATATCAAAGCACAGTTCCAAGCAAATCATAGTGCAATTTATCCTCAATAGCAATGTATAGCAGCAATGGTGGGGGTTGCGTTACTCCTTCCTATCTTTAAAAAGTCTTTCTCTCTGCAGAACCTTTGGTTGGCAATGAGTTTCTTGGTAGGTGTTTCTGGACTGTGGGCTGAGGAATTAAGATACATCTGGCCAAACTGTCTGACAGTGTGGAAGGGTGCACTGTTAATATTCCCTTTCACAATGGCAAAATCTTTATCAGCCTTAAATGTGCAGAGTACATTGCTTACTTAATCAAATGCATGGCCTTTAAGACTCTGGACCTTCTAAACTTTCTTCTCTTTTTCTGGAGCACTTTGGATATCTAAAACTGTATCAGAGATGATGGTTCTCTAGTCCTAAGGAGCAAGCAGACTTGTCCTCTCAGTAGCACAGCTAGACTAGACTCTCCCCAATGACTAGGGGCGGACCCAGGTCCATATCCTAGCGTCCTAAAGGGTCAGGGTCAAGGTTGTTAACTCAGGCCTATCAATACAGTACAATTAAGTAGGCAGACACAACAAATCCAAACATTTCAATTAACTGGTTAATAATATAATGATTAACGCTTTTGCAGGTATCTTGTTCTTGGGTACTGCACATGATTGCTAGGATTGAAGCAGGAAAAAGCACTGCAGCTTCCTGATGTGTATATACAGTGCTCATTGAGCTTTGTGTATACAGCAATGGAAAAGGCAGGGATGGTATAAAGTTCCCCACTCCCACAGCTGCATAATCCATATAGCTGCTAACTCTGCAAGAACATTTAATGTGTTTGTAGAAGGGAAGGGACATTTAAATACTCCTCTTTCTTTAAATTAGAGAAAAACTTGCAATTTTTCTAGAAACCCGTGACTTTTCATTCATAGGCCTCATAATAAAATATATAGAAAACAGAAGACTCTAACCTTGTCATTTGAGAGTCAGAATGTGGGTAGTAGCAACCATAGCAGCACCAGCCATCTGGCTAGTAGTAGTAGTAGTAGTAGTAGTAATAGTAATAGTAGTATTAGTAGTAGTATTGCAGTTTTCACTGGCTTTTGAAAGGTGCACCATTATTAAGGACAAAGAGCGTGGAATGGATGGCTCACGCCTCCTCTCAGTCACAGCAGAATGACATAGAGGTCACTTCTGAGTCTGACACTCTGCCTTGGAGCCAGGGGTCACAACTTTTCTCCTGCTCCTCCTCGTCGCAACCCTCTTTCAGTTGCATGCTCTCTGCTTTCACTGTCCCCTCCTAGTGATGTGCCTTAATTTTTCCTAAGAATAGGCAACAAAACTCCACCACGCTCTATGGAAGATACTCGAAAGATTTTCCCTGTTGATGACTTGTGTGAGAACAGTCAACACTTGGACTGCAATGAGGAGGAGGATCGGAGACCCCATGCATTTTTGTTGGTTGTCGTGATGTTAGTAGTGTCACGTATAGCCACGGTGGCTCAGTATGCTGTCTCTGTGCTGTCTTGCCCAGCCTCCAGTATCATCGCAGAGACAATGAGCAAAAATTAGTAAAATCTGAAAGTGTCTAAACACTTAAGAAATGTATTACAAAGCATGTTTTGAGTGAGTCAGTCAGTGATGTATATGTCACTCCTATAGACACACCCCTGTGGTTTCCTATTCCCACTTCTATTAATAAACAAATGCTTGGTCAGAACGCTTTAACTTGTTCTAGGAGTAGAAGATGTTCTAAATCTATGCCAGCAAGGAAGCTGGTGTAGATTTAGACTGGCGGTAGATGCGCCAAAGTTATGTAGAGGCCGGTGCCTCTACATAACCTAGGCGTATCCAACACCAGCGCAGGGATTATTAAAACCAGCGTCTAAAACGCTAATGACCCCCTAAGTCTTTCAAACCCCTTTGCTTGAAACAGGAAACCATAAAACTCAGGTACCCTTTGTCTGGAGAGGGTACTCTCCAGACAAAGGACCCTCAACAACCCAAGGACCCTCAGCAATTGGCTGGGGAAGGTTTAGCAAACACGTTTACTGATCCTTTAAATGGTCAGACAAGAGTGTGCACGGGCCCTAAGGCCACACTGAGCAAGATGATGGAGGCTGCAACATGGTGAGGACACTGGCGACCAGGATGCCAGATAGCATGGTGAGTAGTACCGCATCTGCGCCCACAAAGGAAAGCAAGAGGGCAGTGAGCATAAACTGCAAGGATATGCATAGCCCAATAGAATAAGAAGTGACAATGTTGGTGTTGGATTTGAGCAGTAATAATTGCTAATAAAGGAGAAAGCAATGAAATGTGTATTGTATTTCTTCTATAAACCAGACAAGCAATCCAAGTAAAACAATGCTATAGGCAAAGTGAGAAGCCAGCATTTTACACCTGATTACACAGCAATCTTGTATTGTTTAGCATAATGCCAAATATACATTTCTGTTGGGACAAAAAGAAATAATGAACAATTTGGCTTACCTGGTATAAAATTAATTAATGCATAAATGATCTGAAATTATTACTATGCTGTTATTTTAAAATGCCAAAAGGTAAGATAACAAAGATTTTCTTTACAATAGGTCATACACATTTCTATTTGTTAAACAGTTACATATTCAGTAGCAACAAACTTTAAGTTATGTTTTATTCACAATGCGCACAATTTATTTCTAGTCAATCTCTGTTCACATTAACACCATGGACTTGGCTCATAAGGAAGCCACTACTGCTGTATTTTATGACAGTTCCAACTTACTGATCCCATTGATATCATGGGTCTCACAGTAGTAAAAATGTAAGTGCGAAAAGATCCTTAGAACTTCATAATTCTAAACATGGTCATGTATTTCTAGCCAATCAAATGTTGGTATCATTACATTTCTAAATATATTTTAATTAGAGGCACTGATAACTACAATTTTTTTTCTTAAAATGCTTATAATGTTTTACAATCAAAGAAGATATATTCACCTTACTCATCCCAAACAGCTTCTGTTCCAATGCTCCCCAGATCCCCCGCCAGTCTCTAGATTTCCTGATTTCTGTCAACATAGAAATGTGAATGCTCAGCCAATCACTGGCTGTTTAAGGCCACCACTACAGCCACGGATGGGTTGATCAGTCATATGTCCATGATGACAGGCAGCAGGAAGTACAGAGATCAGTGGAGAACCCGGAAGGAATCAGAGTGGGAGTGGCAGGTGATCAATATGGTGAATATTACTTATTTTAATTCTTTCATCTGTATGAAGAAGGGGTAGATCCCTGAAAAGCATTCAGTTTTAAAATAAAAGTTGAAGCATTGTCAAGAATCATTGGAGTTTGGCACAGTTTTTTTAATGTCTCCATTGTTTTGAGACACTTTTGTACCTCAGAAACTCTACCCTGCCTGTGCTATAGTTCTGGTTTCTAGCTGCCTTCTAGCTGCATCCACGAGTACCCTGCCTTCAAATTCTGAGAGTGTCTCCAGTTCAGTGTTGTGAATATCTGCAGCTCCAGTGAGATTGTTCTGACTGCCTCTGCAATTGTGGTTTTCCTGCATCTCAGGCATCCAGCCAGTTTCCTATAGTGAAGTTCTTCCAAAAACCACATATTAAGTATAACTAACTGTTCAGACTATACCTGCAGTTTTGGTGTATTTTCTATGCCTAGAGCTTCTGGTGCTTGAAACAGGTCCCTGAACCCAGTGGGTTAGCTGCCAACTATACTGGGACTATCCCAAGGGGTTGCGGTCTGGTTGCTCCCCTCCAGTGAAGTCCAGATCCCTGTACAGGTGGTAAAGTGTGAATACCAGGGGAATGCCCTAGGGTTTAGCCCAAACCCAATCACTGATCCATAATGCATATCTAAGTCTTAATTTTATTTCTGTCTCTCGCTCTTAATTTTGTTACTGAATGTTTTTATTGGGTGTTCATCTGACATCCCATGACTGAGATATTCCCCCAGATATTCAGCACTCTCTACATGGGCTAAGATTACTAAGGTAGATCTTGTGAGATTTATCAGTGTCTGAACACTCTGTAGCTGTCCAGTGATGTCTGGACAGCATCAGAGACAGGATGAAGACTCCACCCCAGGAGATAAGATGCGAGTGCAGCCTCCTCGGCACTGATAATTACCATCTCAATATAAAATAATAAAATATTGCTGGAATATTTTCAGCAATAGGAAATAAATACATTTTATTATAGGTACATAGTCACTGAGACTTTGCCTATACACTATGGGGATCATTTATGATGCTGAAATATGCTTATATTAGGCGTATTTCAGGCGCAGATTGCGGCTCAACAGTTAGTTGCGCTACAATCTGCAACTTTTCCCCTCTCATGCCAGGTCTAAAAAAGTGGGCATGGCGTGGGTGAGGAAGTGGACGGGCCACTAGGCCCGTTTGATTTGCCATTTTCTACTCCTGTTTCAGCTCGGAAGCTGTCTTACATTTAGAACTGGCAGAGGATCCGCCGAAGTTATGAAGAGGCTGGCACCTCTTAGCTTAGGGGTTTATTAAGACCGGCGTCTAAAACGTTGGTCTTAATAAATGTGCCCCTATATGTACATGGGGAGGGGGAATGGGTAGACCTTTTTTCCTTTTTTTTTTTTTTTTACTTTTACTTACAGGTTGGCTGTAGAAAGTTTTGTTCACATGTAGCAGATTTATTGCAGAAATGTCTGAAAATAGGAACAATTTATGGTACGAGAAACATAGCAATACATTACATTTTCTATTTCTGTTCTGATTTGCAAACTTTTAATATTTTTAATACTTTTAATATTTTCTAAATAAGTTTCAGTTAGTTTGGATGATGAGGAAATGTATAACAGCAGTATATTGTTATATCTGTACTAATATATTGAATGTGTGGATTGAGAGTACTGTTTAGTTAGTGTATGCGGCTATATATAAATAACGGTGTTTGATTATATGCTTCTGAATTTATTACAGTGCCAGCTATGTGCAAGCTATGGAACATGATCTGTACAGTTTTCTGAGCTCTTTTACACTCCTCAGTTAGAATGTGAATGTGTGGAACTGCAACTCAGCATAAAAATGTAGCAAGTGTCTCGTAGATCGTTAGAGTTGATATGTGACCTAGAAGTCAAAGTTCACTTAACATCTCTGGTTCAGTGACCCAATAGCACTCTTTCCTGATTATGCTGAATGTGAACATTTTTGTTACGATTCATTTAATATTGCCAGTTACGTTTCCTACAGTTTAGTTGTATTTTTCAGTTATTTGCCTTGGTACATTTTTAGAGAGTAGTTCAAATAGATATTTGGAAATTACCCATGCAATATGAACATTTTGCTGATACAAACATGAATGGATTTCTTCTTTGATCCAGTTAAACTTGCTACATAAACAGCAATACATTATGGATGGACATATGGGAATTTGTACTGCAACATTATGGCTAGAGATGAGCAAAATATAAAAAAAAGAATCGATTTGGCTGCTTCGCCGAATTGTGCAAACAAATTTGCTTCTTTGCAAATTACTTCGTCAAGAAGCGCATTTTGTTGTAAGTAATGGGTGCAATGACAGGGAGAAGTGATTTCACCACTCCCCGTCGTTGCACCCCTCAGATGCTATGTTTATAGCTGATCGTGGCATCTGAGAGTAACAATAAAGTGTAAAATAAAAAAAAATGTAAAATTGCATTATACTTACCTCCATTTGCTCGCGAAGACCCAGTTACCACCATCTTGATTGAAGATGTAGCACAAAATGTTGTGAGGCCTTTGATGACGTCATCATGTCGGCTCGCATGGTGACTTCATACGTCACAGCACAGGAGATTTCATGTGAGATCTTTAATCAAGATGGCGGCGGCGGCCAGCCTGTTGCAAGAAAACGGATGAGGTAAATATGATTTTTTTTTTTTTACCTCCATTCAGGGAAAATCCATTCACTACCACGAAGCACAAGGACATTCGTGGCAAATTGAATTTTCCCAGAAATGTTCCACTTTGACGACTTTGATTTGCTCAACACTAATTATGGCATTTAATATTTTGTAGTCCTTAGGCCAGGGCTTCATGTGTTCACACGTTCTTGTTGCCGAAAAGTTACTTTATATAATGAAGGGCAATGGTGTCACACTGCGACATGTGGCATGCTGCGACTGAGACACGACAGTCACAAAAAATCCATCCAAGTTGCAACACCATTGACTATCATTATAAAAAACCTTGTGGGGTAATGTGTGACATCAGTGATGACGTCATCACGGCGACGCACGAGATTTCGCACTGTTTCTTCAATCAAAATGGCTGCAATGGCATCTCTACAAGCAAATGGATAAGGTAAGTATTTATTGAATTTTTTTTAACCTTGATTAACCCCGAAAAGGCCTCCATTTTAACATCAGATGACAATCAGAGATGAACGTGGCATCTGAGGGGTTTAATGACGGGGATGGGATGGCACGATTGCCGTTTAAAGTCCTGCCTAAAGGTGGACCAATTTATATGTTTTTTTAAAGGGGTTGTCCCAAGAAGATAACTTAACCACTATGCACAGAGGGATCAGTTGTCTTCAAGTACTTGGGCTATCACCGATCACAAGAATTGGGGTCAGTGCTTCCTGACTGAATGGACATAGTACAAGCACTCATCTATCTCTGGCAGCCCCATCAAACTGAATAGAGTGGCAGCATGTATGCATGACCACCAGTCCATTCTAGGAATGAATGGGCCCCCATTTTTTTTTTTTTTTAATACTTTTATTTTATTTTTTTCCTTCATCATATATAAAAAGTTCAGAAACAAGACATGACAATAAACAATAATACAACAGGACATAAACAAAGATAATTCCTGTATATACACGTACATTTGTTGCTCGCTTATCCTTAGACATCAGGAATATATCCCTGTCCTGTTTCTTTCCTCGTGTCATATACAAAAGAAAAAACCAATATAACCCCTCCCCTTCCCCCCCCCCATGGTTGTCTTGATGGATACCGCAAATTGAGAGAAAAGGAAAAAAAAAAAAAAATAGCAGAGAAGAGATTGATTTCGTGATCTCATATCAGGGTTCTTTCCTTTTCTTTTTCGTTTTCCTCCCTCCCCTCCTTCCTTCCTCTTTCCTTCCCTCCCTCCCCTCTCTCCCCTCTCTCTTTCCTTCCTTCTTCCACTTCCTCCATTTATTTATGGGTACCGGCATATTCGTATCTACGGGCCCCCATTCTCCTGATTAGTTGGGGCATCAGTGGTCGAATCCCTGCCAATTGGAAATTGCCTTCTTGAGCTAACCCTTTTCTAGTGTTGATCACGAATATTCTAATTTCGAATTTTTATCGCAAATATAGGTACTTCGAAAATTTGCGAATATTTTGAATATAGTGATATATATTTGTAATTTTGAATATTAGATTTTTTTTAAATCAGCACACATGATCCCTCCCTGCTTCTAGCTTGTGGGCCAATGAGAAGACTGCAGTATATTTGACTTTAGGAGTAGTGTTGTTTGCGAATTTTTATAATACAAATTTTTTATTGCAAATTTTTCAACTTACAACTATTAGACAAAGAAGATTATAGCACTATATTAGCTAAATTGCTCTATATTAGATTTTTTCGAATATTCGCTATATTGCTATAACTTCATTTTTTTAATATTCGTAATATTCTAAAACAAGAATATATAGCAATATAGCGAATATTCTAAAAAAAAACGAATATAGAGAAATTTTGCTAATATAGTGCTATAATCTTTTTTTTTTATAGTTGTCATTTTTTTCCAATCTGAACTTCAGATGAGAATAAAAATTACAACTATTAGACAAAGAAGACTATAGCACTATATTAGCAAAATTGCTCTATATTCGTTTTTTTCCGAATATTTACTATATTGCTATATATATTCTTGTTTTAGAATATTACGAATATTCAAAAATACTAAGTTATAGCAATATATAGAATATTCATAAAAAAACGAATATAGAGCATTTTAGCTAATTAAGGCCTCATGCACACGACCGTTGTGTGCATCCGTGGCCGTTGTGCCGTTTTCCGTTTTTTTTCGCGGACCCATTGACTTTCAATGGGTCCGTGGAAAAATTGGAAAATGCACCGTTTTGCAGCCGAGGCCGTGATCCGTGTATCCTGTCCATCAAAAAAATATGACCTGTCCTATTTTTTTGACGGACAACGGTTCACGGACCCATTCAAGTCAATGGGTCCGTGAAAGAACACGGATGCACACAAGATTGGCATCCATGTCCGTGATCCGTGGCCGTAGGTTGCTTTCATACAGACGGATCCGAAGATCCGTCTGCATAAAAGCTTTTTCTGATCTAAGTTTTCACTTCGTGAAAACTCATTTCCGACAGTATATTCTAACACAGAAGCGTTCCCATGGTGATGGGGACGCTTCTAGTTAGAATACACTGCAAACTTTGTACAAGACTGCCCCCTGCTCCCTGGCAGCACCCGATCTCTTACAGGGGGATATGATAGCACAATTAACCCCTTCAGGTGCGGCACCTAAAGGGGTTAATTGTACTATCATATTCCCCTGTAAGAGATCAGGGCTGCCAGGCAGCAGGGGGCAGACCCCCCCCCCTCCCCAGTTTGAACATCATTGGTGGCACAGTGTGCGCCCACCATCGCCCCCCCCTCCCTCCCTCTATTGTAATAAATCGTTGGTGGCACAGTGTTCCCCCACCATCGCCCCCCCTCCCTCTCTCCATTGTATTAAATCGTTGGTGGCACAGTGTGCCCCCACCATCGCCCCCCCTCCCTCTCTCTATTGTATTAAATCGTTGGTGGCACAGTGTGCCAACCACCATCGCCCCCCCCTCCCTCTATAGCAGTAACATTGGTGGCAGTGTGCGGTCTCCCATTCCCCCCCCCCATCATTGGTGGCAGCGGAGTTCCGATCGGAGTCCCAGTTTAATCGCTGGGGCTCCGATCAGTAACCATGGCAACCAGGAAGCTACTGCAGCCCTTTAGCAATAGTACAACAGTAGAAGATTCATACTTACCTGCTTGCTGCTGCGATGTCTGTGAACGGCCGGGAGCTCCTCCTACTGGTAAGTGACAGTTCTTTAGCAATGCGCCGCACAGACCTTTCACTTACTAGTAGGAGGAGCTCCCGGCCGGACACAGACATCGCAGCAGAAAGCGGGTAAGTATGAATCTTCTACTGTTGTACTATTGCTAAGTAACCATGGCAACCAGGGATGCAGTAGCTTCCTGGTTGCCATGGTTACCGATCGGAGCCCCAGCGATTAAACTGGGACTCCGATCGGAACTCCGCTGCCACCAATGATGGGGGGGGGGGAATGGGAGACCGCACACTGCCACCAATGTTACTGCTATAGAGGGAGGGGGGGGGCGATGGTGGTTGGCACACTGTGCCACCAATGATTTAATACAATAGAGGGAGGGAGGGGGGGCGATGGTGGGCGCACACTGTGCCACCAACGATTTATTACAATAGAGGGAGGGAGGGGGGGGGGCGATGGTGGGCGCACACTGTGCCACCAACGATTTATTACAATAGAGGGAGGGAGGGGGGGCGATGGTGGGCGCACACTGTGCCACCAACTATATTCAAACTGGGGAGGGGGGGGGCTGCCCCCTGCTGCCTGGCAGCCCTGATCTCTTACAGGGGAATATGATAGTACAATTAACCCCTTTAGGTGCCGCACCTGAAGGGGTTAATTGTGCTATCATATCCCCCTGTAAGAGATCGGGTGCTGCCAGGCAGCAGGGGGGCAGTCTTGTACAAAGTTTGTAGTGTATTCTAACCTGAAGCGTCCCCATCACCATGGGAACGCCTCTGTGTTAGAATATACTGTCGGATCTGAGGTTCACGAAGTAGCTCATATCCGACAGTATATTCTAACATAGAGGCGTTCCCATGGTGATGGGGACGCTTCAAGTTAAAATATACCATCGGATTGGAGAAAACTCCAATCCGATGGTATAAAAGAACTCCAGACTTTACATTGAAAGTCAATGGGGACGGATCCGTTTGAAATGGCACCATATTGTGTCAACATCAAACGGATCCGTCCCCATTGACTTGCATTGTAATTCAGGACGGATCCGTTTGGCTCCGCACGGCCAGGCGGACACCAAAACGACTTTTTTTTCATGTCCGTGGATCCTCCAAAAATCAAGGAAGACCCACGGACGAAAAAACGGTCACGGATCACGGACCCACGGACCCCGTTTTTTGCGGGCCGTGAAAAAAAACTGTCATGTGCATGAGGCCATAGTGCTATAATCTTCTTTGAATACTGATCCCGTAGGACAGAGGGATAAAACTTAACATTTAATTTTTTGTCAATCTAAAATTATAGACACCAGAGGAGGAGCCTCTTACAAAACAAAATCCATGCTACATAACTTTGGGATTTAGTGGGCCTGTCTGACATACCTGGCCCCATAGATAATTCTATAATCTTCTTTGTCTAAAAGTTGAAAAATTTGCAATAAAATTCGTATTACGAAAATTCGCATTACGAAAATTTGCATATTACACAATCATTACCTTGCTGATTTTTTTTAGTTAAAAAAATAGTAGAATACGACGAATATTCTACAAAAATATTTGCTAAATATCTCAAATTTAAATATGACCCCTGCCGCTCATCACTACCCCTTACAAAGAGGGCCTTCACTTTAACATTGGGCCTAAGAAATCTACGTTATGGTTTGTCTAAGAACACACATGTCCATTGATCTTTTAGCAACTATAACATAAGCAACTACGGGAAGATAGCTGTAGCAGAAAGGACACGTCTCCTGAACTATGTTAGGGAGAGAGCTGATGGAAAAAGGAAACAACCCTTGAGCTGCCAGCTTGAAAATAAAGGGAGCCAGTAAACATTTGTGACCATGCTAAACTGCTAACAGCATTAGATAGGGGTTAAAGAGACCCTTCTCATTAGGTGCAGTGTGAATAAGAACTTTTATTCTGCCAGACCCTGCTCCTCAAGTACCGAGTGCAGGGCTTCACTGTGAAGTGATCTCTGCCTTGAGCTGCGTCACAGCTCCTCTGAATGACAGCTGTGGCATTCAACCAGGGGACCACTACAGCCACCATTGTAAGGGGGGGTGGGTTGTCATGTGAAGCAGCCCAATGTAGAGAACACATCACAATGGGTTCCACCCTGGGCACTTAAGCAAGCAGAGTTTGGCAGAATAAAACTTCATATTCTCACTAATCCTATCCCCAGCCCTTACCTAATGCTCTCGACTGTTTAGCATAATCAAAACTGCTGACAGACTCCCTTTAATCTAGCAGAACAATTGAAACAATGATTGGGAAGATTGATGGACCTATTTGAGCTAAAGGACTTATTCTGGCTTTGTAAGAACAAGTTTGGCGTGTACCATATGATGTCTGATTTTCATTTTTTACATTATTCATGGGATAACCCATTTAAAGTGTGCCTGTCACATCTTCAGAGAAATACAATCTTCAGTTACTCCAGTGCTGTTTTTTCATCTTACGTTCCCCTGTTTCTCCTTCTACTGTTATCAATACCAATAATTTTGTGCCCGATAACATTGATTTGTCATGTGGGCAGACCTGTGCACTTACTGTCAAAGGCTCAAGGGAAAAGAATTGTGCTGGAGTCACTGAAGTTACCATACTAAAAATATGAAGCCCCATTTTTCTGGTATTTGAAGTCTCAAAGAATTACAAATTACGATTTAGACATTTTTTGGAAGATAAATAATGAAATTTTTAAAATTCAGTACACCTTAAAGAGGTTCTCTGGGAATTATACAAGATGACCTCCAGCAGCATGTCCTAGAATGTGAATAGGAAGGCTTGTGCCCACTTGTTGGGATACCTTGGGGGAGTTAGGGTGGCTTTTCTTTTTACCAGGCAGCCTGATGACATATCTCGTATTATTCCTTTACTATCTATTTAGAGCAGAAAATGTGCTCTACAATAGATAGTAATGATTTGATCCTGCCTACAATATGATGTCATGGCTTAGCTGCCTGATCTTGTACCCAGTTCCTGTGAGGCTGCTCAGGATTGTATCATTACTATTGTAATGTGAGCGGGCCATATGTCCCGGAGTGGCATACATCATGCGCACAGGAGCGATACTGTGCGCATTTGGCCGCCCGCGGGGCTATTGTTCCGCACTCATATGATATGATTATCAATTAAAGTCTCATGCACACGGTTGTTGTCGTTTTGCAATCTGCAGACTGTGTATCCGCAAAATACGGAAAACAGCAGCTATGTTTATCTCAAACTTTCCTCAACCCCTATTATAGAAATTCCTGTTTTTGTCTGGACACGAATAGGACATTTTCTATAATTTACGGAAGAGATGCAAACATGCGGACAGCACATGGATAACATCCATTTTCTGTCCAAAATTCTTGTGGTCCTATAGAAATTAATCAGTTGGCGTGCGATCGGACACAGGTCCATAATATGGTCATGTGCATGAGACCTAAGTAGTTTGCTTTTCAAAAAAAGACATTGCCTTTTAGATGAATGCAAATTGCAAGTTCCTGGAGATAATTTAGAAAGTGCATATCCGCACCATTGATATTAGTTTTCTGCAGGCTCTACTAAAACAGGGGTAGCATGGCTTTTATTTCACCAGATGCAATTTGTAATTGCGGTTCATGAAAACTGGAAAAAAAAAAGAAATCCCCCACCAGATTCAGTTCTTCAGGGTAAGCACTAGAAGGATACACAGGTGGTCTATGTATATTGGTTGTCATTTATACTGCATCCTTTAAATGTGCTCCACTTGAAACTTTTAAAAGAATTACAATATACATCAAAATTTTACTTTTAAACAATACACATAAACAATAAAATGCATATAAAGGTAAGTCTAAATTCCTATCCTCTGGATAATACTTTTTTCTTTAAAGAATTAGAGTAGTTTGTTTTGTCTTTTATAGTTTGGAGATGAATTCTTTGTAAATGTATAGGCTTGTAGCAAAAAAAGCAGGTATGACATTATCATGCAGAGTTAGGAATGTTATAAAGTTTGAATCATAAAAAAGTTGCAGAAAGTAATCATAAAAAATATGTGCATTTGTTTCATGAAAAACAAAGTAACTGGCGGGTGAAATACCCAATGATATACCAAGATGGCGTAGATTTAGAATATGTTAATGTGATCTGTTTTATTACCTGTGTTTAATATCCATTGTAGGTGCCCTCTAATTAAAATTTAAAGAGGACCTGTCACAAAATGCAATGCAATCAGAAGGCACCATGCTGTATAGCAGGAGAAGCTGAGCAAATTGATATATTTTCTAGGGGGAGGAGATTCAGTAAAATCTGTAATTTTTATCTTTGCTTTTTTTTTCATTTCCTGCGATGCGGTGCATCTCCGAATTTGCGGACCCATTCAAGTGAATGTGTCTGCATCCGTTATGCGGAATGCACATGGCCAGTGTCCCGTGTATTGCGGACCCGCCGTATGCGGGCCGCAATACAGCAAAGGAGGGGCAACGGCCGTGTGAATGAGCCCTTAGGGTACAGCCAAAAGGAGTGGCTGTGCTGCAGGGGTGTTGCGGCCATGCTCTGGTGAAGAACCACACAATTATTTAGTTATTTAGTCCACAGCTGGATTTATTTAATAACGAAATCCACCCTGTGTAGTCTTTCTTAATTGTTAATAGCATCTTTAAACAGGGGCTGATGCTGGTTTGGGGTTTGGCTGGTTAGGTGGAGGGACAATATGCATATTATTGCTGTTCTTGCCTGCAATCTCCTGCAGGTTATTTGACAGTAAACACAGAATATTTATCAGCTCTCCAACCCCAGCCCACTCCTGCCCTACAGGTAGAATCCCATCTTCTGCCATCTCCTGTTCCTCCTTTTTCACATAATGTAATATCGATGAGAATATGTCATCAGGAACATCCAGCTCCTCCTCTGTCTGCATCTTGCTGACTTTACTAGGTCATGGAGATTTTGAAGGATGAATTGGAAGAAGTACAGCCAGGAAAAGATTAGGATGGTCATTATTAAGACCTGGCCCCACCTAAGGGGTGCAGACTGGATGGTATTGGTTTGCAACATGGCAGTGGAATAATAAAGGCTTCCATCTTATTAGCATTGAATTACATATCTTAGCTTACAGCTGGTGTAGGAATAAGTAAATGTAGGATAAATAAAACTAATGCAGAATAAGTCTCCCTGCACTCCCCCTGAACTCTCCCTCTCCAATATTCTTCTATTAATCATTTTCAGTCACACTGTCCCTGGTGCATTAAAGATTGACACGTCTCTCCCTATGCTCATCTCAGAGGAAAATGGCGGAGACCGCGAGGAATGAGGGTTTTAAATGGCTGTGACATCACATGGGAATAGCTATCTGCGGCTTGGTTGGCTCCACGGCATTATGAGTGGGCAACACCCCTCTCCCTCCTCAGTATTAAAATCATTGGTGGCCAGTGCGGTCCCCCTCGCTCCCTCCCCAGTATTAAAATCATTGGTGTCCAGTGCGGCCCCCCCTGATAAAATCATTGGTGGCCAGTGCGGCCCCCCCCCCTATTAAAATCATTGGTGGCTAGTGTGGGGGGGGAGGGGAGGCTGCACTGGACACCAATGATTTTAATAGGGGGGGCCGCACAAACTACCAATGATTTTAATAGGGGGGGTGGGGGGGCCACACTGGCCACCAATGGTATTAATACTGGGGAGGGAGGGAGGGGGGATCGAACTGGCCACCAATGATTTTAATAGGGGGGTGGACGAACTAACCACCAATGATTTTAATAGGGGGGTGGGGGGGCTGCACTGGCCAACAATGATTTTAATACTGGGAAGGGAGGGGGAGCCGCACTGGCCACTAATGATTTTAATACTGGGGAGGGAGGGGGTCTGCCCCCCTGCTGCTTGGCAGCACCTGATCTCTTACAGGGGGCTGTGATCCGCACACTTCGGGTCCAAGTTCGGATCAAGTTCGGCTCCCGAACTCAAACTTTTTTTTAAAACTCCCCGAACAATTAGGTGTTCACTCAACTCTAATAGGCACTATATAGGATTCCAACCAGGAAATACATGTATTTTCTGGGGCTATATGTTGCTGTGATATAACATTTGAGAGAGAGAAATCTTATCTTTAACCACAGAATACAGCTAGTTTAGTGTCAGGAAGAGTTTAGTGAGACCATAGTTAATTAGGTTCAACTAATTGACAGACATTAAGATTGAGGTCTTAGCTAGCAACCTTTCAAGCTACACCACTCCATTTTATTAATTTACTGTATACCACCCCAATGCTTTACAGTATTAATCTTTGTGCTGATAGTTTACCACTTGATGCATTTTTCTGCATTACAGTTACTGTGCATTTTACTGGACTGCAAAGTTTGTTTAAAAAATTCAGTTGATCACATACAACTGACATTTTTCTGTGTCACAGATACTGTGTATTGGTAAAGAATACAGGGAGTGCAGAATTATTAGGCAAGTTGTATTTTTGAGGATTAATTTTATTATTGAACAACAACCATGTTCTCAATGAACCCAAAAAACTCATTAATATCAAAGCTGAATATTTTTGGAAGTAGTTTTTAGTTTGTTTTTAGTTTTAGCTATTTTAGGGGAATATCTGTGTGTGCAGGTGACTATTACTGTACATAATTATTAGGCAACTTAACAAAAAACAAATATATACCCATTTCAATTATTTATTTTTACCAGTGAAACCAATATTACATCTCAACATTCACAAACATACATTTCTGACATTCAAAAACAAAACAAAAACAAATCAGTGACCAATATAGCCACCTTTCTTTGCAAGGACACTCAAAAGCCTGCCATCCATGGATTCTGTCAGTGTTTTGATCTGTTCACCATCAACATTGTGTGCAGAAGCAACCACAGCCTCCCAGACACTGTTCAGAGAGGTGTACTGTTTTCCCTCCTTGTAAATCTCACATTTGATGATGGACCACAGGTTCTCAATGGGGTTCAGATCAGGTGAACAAGGAGGCCATGTCATTAGATTTTCTTCTTTTATACCCTTTCTTGCCAGCCACGTTGTGGAGTACTTGGACGCGTGTGATGGAGCATTGTCCTGCATGAAAATCATGTTTTTCTTACCTTGCAGACTTCTTCCTGTACCACTGCTTGAAGAAGGTGTCTTCCAGAAACTGGCAGTAGGACTGGGAGTTGAGCTTGACTCCATCCTCAACCCAAAAAGGCCCCACAAGCTCATCTTTGATGATACCAGCCCAAACCAGTACTCCACCTCCACCTTGCTGGCGTCTGAGTCGGACTGGAGCTCTCTGCCCTTTACCAATCCAGCCATCTGGCCCATCAAGACTCACTCTCATTTCATCAGTCCATAAAACCTTAGAAAAATCAGTCTTGAGATATTTCTTGGCCCAGTCTTGACGTTTCAGCTTGTGTGTCTTGTTCAGTGGTGGTCGTCTTTCAGCCTTTCTTACCTTGGCCATGTCTCTGAGTATTGCACACCTTGTGCTTTTGGGCACTCCAGTGATGTTGCAGCTCTGAAATATGGCCAAACTGGTGGCAAGTGGCATCTTG
Source organism: Bufo gargarizans (assembly GCF_014858855.1). Lineage (NCBI taxonomy): Eukaryota > Metazoa > Chordata > Amphibia > Anura > Bufonidae > Bufo > Bufo gargarizans. The sequence goes on from NC_058084.1 coordinate 321,546,186, forward strand.
GCAGCTGCACGCTTGACTTTTCTCAATTCATGGGCAGTTATTTTGCGCCTTGGTTTTTCCACACGCTTCTTGCGACCCTGTTGACTATTTTGAATGAAACGCTTGATTGTTCGATGATCACGCTTCAGAAGCTTTGCAATTTTAAGAGTGCTGCATCCCTCTGCAAGATATCTCACTATTTTTGACTTTTCTGAGCCTGTCAAGTCCTTCTTTTGACCCATTTTGCCAAAGGAAAGGAAGTTGCCTAATAATTATGCACACCTGATATAGGGTGTTGATGTCATTAGACCACACCCCTTCTCATTACAGAGATGCACATCACCTAATATGCTTAATTGGTAGTAGGCTTTCCAGCCTATACAGCTTGGAGTAAGACCACATGCATAAAGAGGATGATGTGGTCAAAATACTCATTTGCCTAATAATTCTGCACGTAGTGTAGATAAACCTGTTTCTATTCCCCAAGAAAGCATATTTTTGGACACTTTTTTTTTTACCTTTAAAAAGCAGAACATATCAGACTATGGTATAAAAAAATAATAAAAATAGCAATACCGCCACTGAGTTTTTATATTATAAATTTTGCAGCACTAGAACTTTATTCTCTGTCAGTATGATTACAGTGATACTAAATACATATAGTTTTCTTTATATGAATGAATGAATAACTTATATAGCGCTACAATTGCGAACTAAATCGCCTCAAGGCGCTTTTACAGCCCTTGACCGCCTGTGCTTTCAGAAGAGGTGGGTCTTGAGCTTCTTCCTGAAGACTAGATGGTTTTCTTCTGAGATCTCCACAGGTAGAATGTTCCATAGCCGGGGTCCTTGAACTGCGAACCTTCGTTCGCCTTTTGATTTGTAGCGGGTCTTGGGGATATGGAGGAGGTTCTGGTTAGCTAAACGGAGGGGGCGACCTGGGGTGTAGTGCTTTATTTTTTCGCAAAGGTATTGAGGTGCTTTCCCTTGTGTACATTTATGGGTGAGGCAGAGGGTCTTGAATTTGATCCGATCCTTCACGAGTAGCCAATGGAGGGTCTTCAAGGACAAAGTAATAGATTCCCAGTTTTTTTTTTCAGTGTTCTAGACAACTTGGAAACATGAAATTTGATATTTGGGTAGTCCTAGATAGAGGGAGTTTGCGTAGTCCAGTCGGGAATTGATGGTTATTCCAACTACTGCTGGTGCGTCTCCTTCAGGGATGAAGGGAATGAGTCTGCGCAGCAGGCGAAGAAGATGATGGGATCCACTGACTACTGATCCCATTCAAGTCAATGGGTCCGTGAAAAATCACGGATGCACACAAGATTGTCATCCGCGTCCGTGATCCGTGTCCGTTTTTTCCTATCATTTCAATGGCAAACTTGACTTTGATTTTTTTCATATTTTTATGTCCGTGGATGCTCCAAAAATCAAGGAAGACCCACGGACGAAAAAACGGTCACGGATCACGGACCTACGGACCCCGTTTTTGCGGACCTTAAAAAAAACGGTCGTGTGCATGAGGCCTTAAGCACAGTTTTTTTTTTATCTAAGGCTCTGTTTCTGAGTTCTGATATTTTTTCTTGATATGCAAATTAGAAATTTGCGCAGTTAGGGCATCATCATTGCTTTTATTGTACCCAAACTACATTCCTTTCTGTGGCCAGCCGCCCCTCCTGGCTATTTTGATTGACAGGGGCAGGCAGTGGCAAAGCAGCCAGGAAGGGTCTGGCCACAGAAAGGAGCAGAGCTTGGGAGTGACAAGAGCAAAGGTGACGGTCTCATTGCACCAAAGGCCTAATTTGCATATTACGAAAAAGTATCGTAACTCAGAGTCTTGGATCAACAAAAGGAAACAGTGTTTTAATCAGATGAACCACAGCTATATGTCTATGCACACCACAGGATAGGATTTTCACTGCTGACAAATTCCCTTCAATAAAACTAACTTTTTTAACCATTTATTAGGCTGACAAGGGGATTTTAACCATCAATCTTTTGATTGCTTTTATTATACTCTGTAATGCTTATGCAGTGCAGAGTATTATATTGTCAGTGATATGCTGACAGTCACCAACAGGCCACACCAGAGAGGCGCAGCCTGATATAGATATAGTGCAGGCAGGCCTGGGGCCTTCATTAGGCCCAAGGGTGATAGGAAAATACATCAGCACCCAGCGATCTAAAAAAAGCTGTGGCGTAGCGACTGCTGTAAAAAGGCATATTGGTGGTCACTAATGGTTCAAAATCCTGTTGTCACTTTTTCAAAAAAAGATAGACACAATAGAACTAAAGAATGCCAATATCCTCTAAGTAAATCAGAGACGATTAACCCCTTCAGGACCCTGCATTTTTCACCTTAAGGACCAAGACATTTTTTGCAAATCTGACACTTTGTGGTAAAATGCTTTTACTTATCCAAGCCATTCTGAGATTGTTTTCTTGCCACATATTGTACTTCATGACAATTTGAGTCAAAATATAAATTTTTATTTATAACAAAAATCTAAAAATCTACCAAAAATTTCCATTTCTTTGCTTTTAAAACAGATAGTGATACCTCCTAAAATAGTTATTACTTTACATTTCCCATATGTCTACTTCATGTTTGGATCATTTTGTAAATGAAATTTTCATTTTTTGGGACGTTAGAAGGATTAGAAGTTTAGAAGCAAATCTTAAAATGTTTCAGAAAATTTCCAAAACCCACTTTTTAAGGACCAGTTCAGTCAGAAGTCACTTTGTGAGGCTTACATAATAGAAACTACCCATAAATGGCCCCATTTTAGAAACGACCCTCAATGTATTCAAAACTGTGCAAACTTTGTTAACCCTTAAGGTGTTTCACAAGAATTAAAAGATATGTAGATGACATTTCAAAATTTCACTTTTTTTGCAGATTTTCCATTTTAATACATTTTTTTCTAGTAACAAACCAAGGGTTAACAGCCAAATAAAACTCAATATTTATTACCCAGATTCTGTAGTTTACAGAAACACCCAATATGTGGTCGTAAACTGCTGTATGGACACACGGTGGGGCGCAAATAGAAAGGAACGCCATATGATTTTTGGAGGGCAGAATTTATTGGGATAATTTTAAGTTGCCATGTCACATTTAAAGACCTGATTCACCCCTAGAGTAGAAACACCAAAAAAGTGACCCCATTTTGTAAAATAGACCCCTCAAGGACTTCAAAACTGATTTTACAAACTTTGTTAACCCTTTACATGTTCCACAAGAATTAAAGGAAAATGTAGATTACGTTTCAGAATTTCACTTTTTTGGCAGATTTTCCATTTTAATCCATTTTTCTCCAATAACAAACCAAGGGTTAAAAGCCAAAAAAAACTCTATATTTATTACCCTGATTCTGTACAGAAAACTGTGGTCGAAAACTGCTGTACGGGTACACAGCAGGACGCAGAAGGAAAGGAACGCCATATGGTTTTTGGAGGGCAGATTTCACTGGGATAATTTTAAGTTGCCATGTCACATTTGAAGACCCTCTGATGCACCCCTAGAGTAGAAACTCCAAAAGAAGACCCCATTTTGAAAACTACAGGATAATTTGCCAGTAATGTTGGTACTATTTTAGGGTACATATGATTTTTGGTTGCTCTATATTACACTTTTTGTGAGGCAAGGTAACAAAAAATAGCTGTTTTGGCACCATTTTTATTTTTTGTTATTTACCATGTTCATTTGACAGGTTAGACTATGTGGTATTTTTATAGAGCAGGTTGTTACGGATGCGACAATACCAAATATGACTTTTTATGGTTGTTTGTTTCAGTTTTACATAATGAAGCATTTTTGAAAAAAAATATTTTTTAGTGTCTCCATATTCTAAAAGCTATTGTTTTTTTTTTTTTCTGGACGACTGTCTTTTGTAGGGGCTAATTTTTTTCAGTATGATGGATTTATGATGGATTTATTGGTACTATTTTAGGGTGCATATGACTTTTTGATTGCTTTTGTGAATTAAGGTGACAAAAAATAGCTTTTTTTGACACACTTTTTATTTTTTACAGTGTTCACCTGAGGGGTTAGGTCATGTGATATTTTTATACAGCAGGTTCTTACGGACGTGGCAATACCTAATATGTATACTTTTTTATTAAAGTTTTGCACAATAACAGCATTTTTTAAACCAAACAAAATCATGTTTTAGTGTTTCCATATTCTGAGAGCCATAGTTAATTTTTATTTTTTGGGCCGATTGTCTTAGGTAGGATCTCACTTTTTGTGGGATGAGATGACAGTTTGATTGGTATGATTTTGGGGTGCGTATGACTTTTTGATCACTTGGTATTACACTTTTTGTGATGTAAGGTGACAAAATCATGGCTTTTTGACAGCATTTTTATTTATTTATTTTTACGGTGTTCACCTGAAGGGTTAGGTCATATGATATTTTATAGAGCAGGTCCTTATGGACGTGACAATACCTAATATTTACAATTTTTGTTATTTGTTTAAGTTCTACACAATAATATCTTTTAGTGTCTCCATAGTCTAAGAGCCATATTTTTTTATTTTTTTGAGCGATTGTCTTAGGTAGGGCATCATTTTGTGGGATGAGATGACGGTTTGATTGGCACTATTTTGGGGTGCGTATGACTTTTTGATTGCTTACCATTATACTTTTTGTGATTTAAGGTGACAAAAACATGGCTTTTTTTTACACCGTTTTAATTTAAAAAAATTTACATTGTTCACCTGAGGGGTTAGGTCATGTGGTATTTTAATAGAGCAGGTTGTTACGGACGCAGCGATACCTAATTGGTCTACTTTTATTTTTTTCCCTATTTTTAAAAATTTTTATTTACTTTATTTTGGAAAAAGGACGTTTTTTTATTTAAAACTTTTAATTTCTTTGTAAAACTTTATTTTTTTAACTTCTTTTTTTCACTTTATTTTTTGTCCCACTCTGGGACTTCAACTTTTAGGTTTTGATCCCATTTACAATGCATTACATTACTTCTGTATTGTAATGCATTGGCTGTAAGTATATTACTCACTGTAATACACTTACAGCTTACTGCCTGTGAGATCCAGGGGGTTGGATCTCACAAGCTGTCACGGATGGCAGCCACGATTTCAAAGGTAGGCATCGGCCTGCCTTCTCTGCCATTGGGTCCCCGTCACAGCAGCACGGTGATCCGATGGACACCCTGCACCCGGCAGGATACCTCACGTGCCGCGGTTAGCGCTGACCGTGGCAGTGCAAGGGTTAATGCACCGGCATCTGTGTTTTCACCGATGCCAGCGTATGCAGCAGGGACCCGACTGTCAGTGACATATATGTTACTGGTCCTTAAGCCACGGCCAGATATGACGTACATGTATGTCATGGGTCCTTAAGGGGTTAATAAACTTTACTGAGTACACTAACATTTGATTTACTTTTATATAGCCAGTTTTAAGTGGTGTGTAGAGATCCTGTTAAATGTTCTTTGTTTATATTTAAATCATTACTACAAGACCCTTCTATCTAGTTGCTATTGAGCACCAAGATGTACCAAAGGTCTTACTCTTTTAAGATAGAGTCCTCTCTTCCCTAGATTAGATTTCCTCATCATTTGTTCTGCTATTAAACATTGCAAAATCATGGTATTGAACACTTCAATGTGACCTTAAAGGCTATGAACACTGCAGATATGGATATCATTACAGTACATTGATTTTAAACAAATTTTCGAGCTGCAATCCCCATTACATCATTCATTTTTAGAACCCCTGATATTAAGTTTACATCCTTCTCCTAGTATTAGACTTTTCTAATATAATGCATGCTGAATGTAAGGTTTGCGTGTCCAGGATGCCGCTGCCTTCACTAGCTTGCAAATGCTAGCACAGCATTCCTGGGTTGATTTCCCATTCTTCAGCATGAGGGACCTCTTCTCCCTTGTGCTGATGGACACTGATACTGAGAAGTGTGATTCCCCCTAGATATGCCATGAGGTATCTCCTTGTACACTAACACACAGCCTATGTGATTCCCTTCTTCTTAGCCATTTACTCCTCCCTATCTACAGCCTATGTAAATGATTTTCTATCCATTAAAACTTGGATGGTTTCCACCCTCTCCACTCTTTGATCTGCAATGTACAACCTCACCCCTCTCTGCTGCTATCTCTATGGACTCATGCACACGACTGTATGTATTTTGCGGTCCGCAAAAAATGCGGATGACATCTGTGTGCATTCCGTATTTTGTGGAACGGAACAGCTGGCCCTTCAATGCGGACAATAAAAAGACATGTTCTATTTTTTTTCTGAACCGAAATACGGACATACGGAAATGGAATGCACACAAAGTAACTTCCGTTTTTTGGGCGGACCCATTAAAGTGAATGGTTCTGCATATGGACCGCAAAAGAAACAGAACAGAAATGGAAAGAAAATACATTCGTGTGCATGATCCCTAACACTGTGAGAATGGGGGGAGTGGGAGAGAGCAGAGAGATCCAGCACAACCAGGAACAGTGTGCTGTGAGAGCTATGTCAAAAGCTGTAAGACTGCTATATGTGAGGAGTTCTATATCCAATGGGATAAATAAGGAATAGCAAAACATAACTTTCATTATTGCGTTTTTAAAAATGTTAATTTGAGTGTACAAATAAGGGTTTGGTAAATTGGGTACTTGGCTGGGATCAGCTAGCTTTCCCTAGTCTCTGCAAAGTTGCTGTGCGCTAAATTCTGCCTTAACACTGGCATAGTGGAGCCCCAGCCAATCGTCATACCTAAACCCTAACCTGTAAACACCCTAGGTCTACAGGAACCAGTTAACTCTTCCAACACGTTTCACCTGAAAAGGCTCATCAGGGGGTGTGTGAGAGCATCAGGACCCCTGCCAATAAAATCAGTATAAAAGTCTCAGAAAACCCCTTTAATGTTTGTAATTTTTACCTGCTTTTCGCCCACTATGTGAAGAATTGAAGAAGGTCAATGTTCTATAAATATTATTACTGGTATTGATGGCACAATAGGTTTTCAACATAGGCTCCTGCATCTAAAACATACTGTTGTCTAACTGTAGGTTGCTTGAATAATGGGTTATTATTCTGGCCCACAATAAAATAAATTCCCTAATACAGACTAGATTTCATTGCCTGAGATGCATGTGATGCACTTGTCATGTATCTGGCACTTAAAGATCCATTAAGAATATTTGCTGCAAGTCCACGAGTGTAAAAAATAGCTAAGTGGTTTCTTTCATGTTCAAGAGGAAGGGTCATATGTTTTAGCTTAACTGATACAATCTAATGAAATGACTTTCAAAGGCACAGACCAAATAAATATAGTTTCTTTCATATAATAGACTTGGATTGAGTTTATTTTCCTCATAATGTTTTTTAGTTTGCAATCTAACAAAACTATTTAGAGTGCTTTACTCTGAATCGTGTTTCAGATAGACAAAAAATAAAATAATAAAGAATAGACGTTTTACAATATACAAGGAAAGAATATGATAGCGCTAGTTTTCCTTCTGCAAAATTTCAGAAGTCATTAAAGTGTATTTTAAGCATTTTCATCCCTTGAAGGTTGCACTACTGAACCTACACTTACATATTAGACAATTTAAGCGTGTAATATAAATCAGTTATCAGAGTAACTTTCTACTTTATGTTAAAGGGGTGAGAGAAGAAAGGAAACACGTGACCTGATAACATGATATTTTGTAAGATATTTTGAAATTAATAACCAGCATATTCAGGTTCATGATACTATACTAGTCTCCTGAGTTAGGTATCAGCCTAGATCTAGTGAGAATTGGTGGTTTTTAATAAAATCCATCTTTTTATTTGGTAGAATATATGGTGCTAAATATCCACCACTGAGCTGATCTGACTAAAACTAGCTGTGTATCTAGCAGCTTATCTAACCGATGTGATATAAAATCTGCCTACCTAACTGTGACACTCTTATGATATTAGAGGTGCTTACCAGAGGTATATACAGGGTGGGCCATTTATATGGATACACCTTAATAAAATGGGAATGGTTGGTGATATTAACTTCTTGTTTGTGGCACATTAGTATATGTGAGGGGGGAAACTTTTCAAGATGGGTGGTGACCATGGCGGCCATTTTGAAGTCGGACATTTTTAATCCAACTTTAGTTTTTTCAATAGGAAGAGGGACATGTGACACATCAAACTTATTGGGAATTTCACAAGAAAAACAATGGTGTGCTTGGTTTTAACATAAATTTATTCTTTCATGAGTTATTTACAAGTTTCTGACCACTTATAAAATGTGTTAAATGTGCTGCCAATTGTGTTGGATTGTCAATTCAACCCTCTTCTCCCACTCTTCACACACTGATAGCAACACCGCAGGAGAAATGCTAGCACAGGCTTCCAGTATCCGTAGTTTCAGCATATGCTGTGAAGATACGAGATGTGCAGCACCTGAAACTACGGATACTGGAAGCCTGTGCTAGCATTTCTCCTGCGGTGTTGCTATCAGTGTGTGAAGAGTGGGAGAAGAGGGTTGCATTGACAATCCAACACAATGGGCAGCACATTGAACACATTTTATAAGTGGTCAGAAACTTGTAAATAACTCATGAAAGAATAAATTTATGTTAAAACCAAGCACACCATTGTTTTTCTTGTGAAATTCCCAATAAGTTTGATGTGTCACATGTCCCTCTTCCTATTGAAAAAACTAAAGTTGGATTAAAAATGTCCGACTTCAAAATGGCCGCCATGGTCACCACCCATCTTGAAAAGTTTCCCCCCTCACATATACTAATGTGCCACAAACAAGAAGTTAATATCACCAACCATTCCCATTTTATTAAGGTGTATCCATATAAATGGCCCACCCTGTACATTTGTACCTGGAACCCATTTCTGATGTCACAGCTAGAGTTGAGCGAACACCTGGATGTTCGGGTTCGAGAAGTTCGGCCGAACATCCCGGAAATGTTCGGGTTCGGGATCCGAACCCGATCCGAACTTCGTCCCGAACCCGAACCCCATTGAAGTCAATGGGGACCCGAACTTTTCGGCACTAAAAAGGCTGTAAAACAGCCCAGGAAAGAGCTAGAGGGCTGCAAAAGGCAGCAACATGTAGGTAAATCCCCTGCAAACAAATGTGGATAGGGAAATGAATTAAAATAAAAATTAAATAAATAAAAATTAACCAAAATCAATTGGAGAGAGGTTCCATAGCAGAGAATCTGGCTTCCCGTCACCCACCACTGGAACAGTCCATTCTCAGATATTTAGGCCCCGGCACCCAGGCAGAGGAGAGAGGTCCCGTAACAGAGAATCTGTCTTCATGTCAGCAGAGAATTAGTCTGCATGTCATAGCAGAGAATGAGGCTTCACGTCAGCCACCACTGCAACAGTCCATTGGCATATATTTAGGCCCAGCACCCAGGCAGAGGAGGGAGGTCCCGTAACAGAGAATCTGTCTTCATGTCAGCAGAGAATTAGTCTGCATGTCATAGCAGAGAATGAGGCTTCACGTCAGCCACCACTGCAACAGTCCATTGGCATATATTTAGGCCCAGCACACACACAGGCAGAGGAGAGAGGTCCCGTAACAGAGAATCTGGCTTCATGTCAGCAGAGAATCAGTCTGCATGTCATAGCAGAGAATGAGGCTTCACGTCAGCCACCACTGCAACAGTCCATTGGCATATATTTAGGCCCAGCACACACACAGGCAGAGGAGAGAGGTCCCGTAACAGAGAATCTGGCTTCATGTCAGCAGAGAATCAGTCTGCATGTCATAGCAGAGAATGAGGCTTCACGTCAGCCACCACTGCAACAGTCCATTGGCATATATTTAGGCCCAGCACCCAGGCAGAGGAGGGAGGTCCCGTAACAGAGAATCTGTCTTCATGTCAGCAGAGAATTAGTCTGCATGTCATAGCAGAGAATGAGGCTTCACGTCAGCCACCACTGCAACAGTCCATTGGCATATATTTAGGCCCAGCACACACACAGGCAGAGGAGAGAGGTCCCGTAACAGAGAATCTGGCTTCATGTCAGCAGAGAATCAGTCTGCATGTCATAGCAGAGAATGAGGCTTCACGTCAGCCACCACTGCAACAGTCCATTGGCATATATTTAGGCCCAGCACACACACAGGCAGAGGAGAGAGGTCCCGTAACAGAGAATCTGGCTTCATGTCAGCAGAGAATCAGTCTGCATGTCATAGCAGAGAATGAGGCTTCACGTCAGCCACCACTGCAACAGTCCATTGGCATATATTTAGGCCCAGCACCCAGGCAGAGGAGGGAGGTCCCGTAACAGAGAATCTGTCTTCATGTCAGCAGAGAATTAGTCTGCATGTCATAGCAGAGAATGAGGCTTCACGTCAGCCACCACTGCAACAGTCCATTGGCATATATTTAGGCCCAGCACCCAGGCAGAGGAGGGAGGTCCCGTAACAGAGAATCTGTCTTCATGTCAGCAGAGAATTAGTCTGCATGTCATAGCAGAGAATGAGGCTTCACGTCAGCCACCACTGGAACAGTCCATTCTCAGATATTTAGGCCCCGGCACCCAGGCAGAGGAGAGAGGTCCCGTAACAGAGAATCTGTCTTCATGTCAGCAGAGAATTAGTCTGCATGTCATAGCAGAGAATGAGGCTTCACGTCAGCCACCACTGCAACAGTCCATTGGCATATATTTAGGCCCAGCACCCAGGCAGAGGAGAGAGGTCCCGTAACAGACAATCTGGCTTCATGTCAGCAGAGAATCAGTCTGCATGTCATAGCAGAGAATCAGGCTTCACGTCACCCACCACTGCAACAGTCCATTGTCATAAATTTAGGCCCAGCACTAGTGTTGAGCGGCATGTCCCATATTCGAATTCGCGAAATTTTGTGAATATTCGAAAGAATATTCGTAAAATATTCGCGATTATTCAAATTCGTTATTATTTCGCATATGCGATAATTCGAATTATCGCATAATACATATGCTATGCAAAATTCACATGTGCGCTAATGAAATCGCCTTACGAAGATTCACAACTCAATTCAATCACTAATGTATGAATGCAATGCCCTTTGCCTCTGTTCTGGGACAAGTGTAGATATTCGCATGTGCGCTAATAAAATCGCCTTACGAAGATTCGCACCTCAATCACTTTCTAGGGAATGTGAGACTTTTGGGAATCAATCGAGATACAGTGGGGGGTGATGACAGTAGTTGACAGAGTACAGATCAATGTAATCTGTAAGGTGGAAAGTAAAATAAAAAATACGAATATTCGTAAATCGACTTTTACGAAGTTCTACGTATTCGCGAATATGGTGCTATACTATATGAATGCACAGGCCTTTGCCTCTCTGTTCTGGGGACAAGTGTAGATATTTGCATTTGCGTTAATAAAATCGCCTTACGAAGATTCGCAGCTCAATTCAATCACTAATGTATGAATGCAAAGCCCTTTGCCTCTGTTCTGGGACAAGTGTAGATATTCGCATGTGCGCTAATAAAATCGCCTTACGAAGATTCGCAACTCAATTCACTAATGTATGAATGCAAAGCCCTTTGCCTCTGTTCTGGGACGTGCCGATATTCGCATGTGCGCTAATAAAATCGCCTTACGAAGATTCGCGCCTCAATCACTTTCTAGGCAATGTGAGTAAGATCTGAGCTGTTGGACCTTTGGGAAACAATCAATTATATGTGTACTGTAATTTTGTGGGGGGGGGGGGGGAAACAAAAAACGAATATTCGTTTTTACGAATATATAGCACTATATTCGAAATATTCGCGAAATCGCGAAGTTGCGATATTCGCGAAAAAAATTTGCTTTTCGAATATTCGCGCTCAACACTACCCAGCACCCAGGCAGAGGAGAGAGGTCCCGTAACAGAGAATCTGGCTTCATGTCAGCAGAGAATCAGTCTTCATATCATAGCAGAGAATCAGGCTTCACGTCACCCACCACTGTAAGAGTCAATTTTCATAAATTTAGGCCCAGAACCCAGGCAGAGGAGAAAGGTCCCGTAACAGACAATCTGGCTTCATGTCAGCAGAGAATCAGTCTTCATATCATAGCAGAGAATCAGGCTTCACGTCACCCACCACTGCAACAGTCAATTGTCATAAATTTAGGCCCAGCACCCAGGCAGAGGAGAGAGCTCCCGTAACAGAGGATCTGGCTTCATGTCAGCAGAGAATCAGTCTGCATGTCATAGCAGAGAATGAGGCTTCACGTCACCCACCACTGCAACAGTCCATTGGCATATATTTAGGCCTAGCACACAGGCAGAGCAGAGAGGTCCCGTAACAGACAATCTGGCTTCATGTCAGCAGAGAATCAGTCTGCATGTCATAGCAGAGAATGAGGCTTCACGTCACCCACCACTGCAACAGTCCATTGGCATATATTTAGGCCTAGCACACAGGCAGAGCAGAGAGGTCCCGTAACAGACAATCTGGCTTCATGTCAGCAGAGAATCAGTCTGCATGTCATAGCAGAGAATGAGGCTTCACGTCACCCACCACTGCAACAGTCCATTGGCATATATTTAGGCCTAGCACACAGGCAGAGCAGAGAGGTCCCGTAACAGACAATCTGGCTTCATGTCAGCAGAGAATCAGTCTGCATGTCATAGCAGAGAATGAGGCTTCACGTCACCCACCACTGCAACAGTCCATTGGCATATATTTAGGCCTAGCACACAGGCAGAGCAGAGAGGTCCCGTAACAGACAATCTGGCTTCATGTCAGCAGAGAATCAGTCTGCATGTCATAGCAGAGAATGAGGCTTCACGTCACCCACCACTGCAACAGTCCATTGGCATATATTTAGGCCTAGCACACAGGCAGAGCAGAGAGGTCCCGTAACAGACAATCTGGCTTCATGACAGCAGAGAATCAGTCTGCATGTCATAGCAGAGAATGAGGCTTCACGTCAGCCACCACTGCAACAGTCCATTGGCATATATTTAGGCCTAGCACACAGGCAGAGCAGAGAGGTCCCGTAACAGACAATCTGGCTTCATGACAGCAGAGAATCAGTCTGCATGTCATAGCAGAGAATCAGGCTTCACGTCAGCCACCACTGCAACAGTCCATTGTCATAAATTTAGGCCCAGCACCCAGGCAGAGGAGAGAGGTCCCGTAACAGAGAATCTGGCTTCATGTCAGCAGAGAATCAGTCTTCATATCATAGCAGAGAATCAGGCTTCACGTCACCCACCACTGTAAGAGTCAATTTTCATAAATTTAGGCCCAGAACCCAGGCAGAGGAGAAAGGTCCCGTAACAGACAATCTGGCTTCATGTCAGCAGAGAATCAGTCTTCATATCATAGCAGAGAATCAGGCTTCACGTCACCCACCACTGCAACAGTCCATTGGCATATATTTAGGCCTAGCACACAGGCAGAGGAGAGGTTCATTCAACTTTGGGTAGCCTCGCAATATAATGGTAAAATGAAAATAAAAATAGGATTGAATGAGGAAGTGCCCTGGAGTCCAATAATATATGGTTATGGGGAGGTAGTTAATGTCTAATCTGGACAAGGGACGGACAGGTCCTGTGGGATCCATGCCTGGTTCATTTTTATGAACGTCAGCTTGTCCACATTGGCTGTAGACAGGCGGCTGCGTTTGTCTGTAATGACGCCCCCTGCCGTGCTGAATACACGTTCAGACAAAACGCTGGCTGCCGGGCAGGCCAGCACCTCCAAGGCATAAAAGGCTAGCTCTGGCCACGTGGACAATTTAGAGACCCAGAAGTTGAATGGGGCCGAACCATCAGTCAGTACGTGGAGGGGTGTGCACACGTACTGTTCCACCATGTTAGTGAAATGTTGCCTCCTGCTAACACGTTGCGTATCAGGTGGTGGTGCAGTTAGCTGTGGCGTGTTGACAAAAGTTTTCCACATCTCTGCCATGCTAACCCTGCCCTCAGAGGAGCTGGCCGTGACACAGCTGCCTTGGCGACCTCTTGCTCCTCCTCTGCCTTGGCCTTGGGCTTCCACTTGTTCCCCTGTGACATTTGGGAATGCTCTCAGTAGCGTGTCTACCAACGTGCGCTTGTACTCGCGCATCTTCCTATCACGCTCCAGTGCAGGAAGTAAGGTGGGCACATTGTCTTTGTAGCGTGGATCCAGCAGGGTGGCAACCCAGTAGTCCGCACAGGTTAAAATGTGGGCAACTCTGCTGTCGTTGCGCAGGCACTGCAGCATGTAGTCGCTCATGTGTGCCAGGCTGCCCAGGGATAAGGACAAGCTGTCCTCTGTGGGAGGCGTATCGTCATCGTCCTGCCTTTCCCCCCAGCCACGCACCAGTGATGGACCCGAGCTGCGTTGGGTGCCACCCCGCTGTGACCATGCTTCATCCTCATCCTCCTCCACCTCCTCCTCATCCTCGTCCTCCTCGTCCTCCAGTAGTGGGCCCTGGCTGGCCACATTTGTACCTGGCCTCTGCTGTTGCCAAAAACCTCCCTCTGAGTCACTTCGAAGAGACTGGCCTGAAAGTGCTAAAAATGACCCCTCTTCCTCCTCCTCCTCCTCCTCCTCCTGGGCCACCTCCTCTTCCATCATCGCCCTAAGTGTTTTCTCAAGGAGACATAGAAGTGGTATTGTAACGCTGATAACGGTGTCATCGCCACTGGCCATGTTGGTGGAGTACTCGAAACAGCGCAACAGGGCACACAGGTCTCGCATGGAGGCCCAGTCATTGGTGGTGAAGTGGTGCTGTTCTGTAGTGCGACTGACCCGTGCGTGCTGCAGCTGAAACTCCACTATGGCCTGCTGCTGCTCGCACAGTCTGTCCAGCATGTGCAAGGTGGAGTTCCACCTGGTGGGCACGTCGCATATGAGGCGGTGAGCGGGAAGGCCGAAGTTACGCTGTAGCGCAGACAGGCGAGCAGCAGCAGGATGTGAACGCCGGAAGCGCGAACAGACGGCCCGCACTTTATGCAGCAGCTCTGACATGTCGGGGTAGTTGTGAATGAACTTCTGCACCACCAAATTCAGCACATGCGCCAAGCAAGGGATGTGCGTCAAATTGGCTAGTCCCAGAGCTGCAACGAGATTTCGCCCATTATCACACACCACCAGGCCGGGCTTGAGGCTCACCGGCAGCAACCACTCGTCGGTCTGTTGTTCTATACCCCGCCACAACTCCTGTGCGGTGTGGGGCCTGTCCCCCAAACATATGAGTTTCAGAATGGCCTGCTGACGTTTACCCCGGGCTGTGCTGAAGTTGGTGGTGAAGGTGTGTGGCTGACTGGATGAGCAGGTGGAAGAAGAGGAGGAGGAAGCCGAGAAGGAGGAGGTGGCAACAGGAGGCAAAGAATGTTGCCCTGCGATCCTTGGCGGCGGAAGGACGTGCGCCAAACAGCTCTCCGCCTGGGGCCCAGCTGCCACTACATTTACCCAGTGTGCAGTTAGGGAGATATAGCGTCCCTGGCCGTGCTTACTGGTCCACGTATCTGTGGTTAGGTGGACCTTGCTACAGATGGCGTTGCGCAGTGCACACTTGATTTTATCGGATACTTGGTTGTGCAGGGAAGGCACGGCTCTCTTGGAGAAGTAGTGCCGGCTGGGAACAACATACTGTGGGACAGCAAGCGACATGAGCTGTTTGAAGCTGTCTGTGTCCACCAGCCTAAATGACAGCATTTCATAGGCCAGTAGTTTAGAAATGCTGGCATTCAGGGCCAGGGATCGAGGGTGGCTAGGTGGGAATTTACGCTTTCTATCAAATGTTTGTGAGATGGAGAGCTGAACGCTGGCGTGTGACATGGTTGAGACGCTTGGTGACGGAGGTGGTGGTGGTGGTGTTGGTGGTACATCCCCTGTTTGCTGGGCGGCAGGTGCCAACGTTCCTCCAGAGGCGGAGGAAGAGGCCGAGGCGGCAGCAGCAGAATAGGCCGAGGCGGCAGCAGCAGAAGAGGTAGCAGGGGGAGCCTGAGTGACTTCCTTGGTTTTAAGGTGTTTACTCCACTGCAGTTCATGCTTTGCATGCAGGTGCCTGGTCATGCAGGTTGTGCTCAGGTTCAGAACGTTAATGCCTCGCTTCAGGCTCTGATGGCACAGCGTGCAAACCACTCGGGTCTTGTCGTCAGCACATTGTTTGAAGAAGTGCCATGCCAGGGAACTCCTTGAAGCTGCCTTTGGGGTGCTCGGTCCCAGATGGCGGCGGTCAGTAGCAGGCGGAGTCTCTTGGCGGCGGGTGTTCTGCTTTTGCCCACTGCTCCCTCTTTTGCTACGCTGTTGGCTCGGTCTCACCACTGCCTCTTCCTCCGAACTGTGAAAGTCAGTGGCACGACCTTCATTCCATGTGGGGTCTAGGACCTCATCGTCCCCTGCATCGTCTTCCACCCAGTCTTGATCCCTGACCTCCTGTTCAGTCTGCACACTGCAGAAAGACGCAGCAGTTGGCACCTGTGTTTCGTCATCATCAGAGACATGCTGAGGTGGTATTCCCATGTCCTCATCATCAGGAAACATAAGTGGTTGTGCGTCAGTGCATTCTATGTCTTTCACCGCTGGGGAAGGGCTAGGTGGATGCCCTTGGGAAACCCTGCCAGCGGAGTCTTCAAACAGCATAAGAGACTGCTGCATAACTTGAGGCTGAGACAGTTTCCCTGGTATGCATGGGGGTGATGTGACAGACTGATGGGGTTGGTTTTCAGGCGCCATCTGTGCGCTTTCTGCAGAAGACTGGGTGGGAGATAATGTGAACGTGCTGGATCCACTGTCGGCCACCCAATTGACTAATGCCTGTACCTGCTCAGGCCTTACCATCCTTAGAACGGCATTGGGCCCCACCATATATCGCTGTAAATTCTGGCGGCTACTGGGACCTGAGGTAGTTGGTACACTAGGACGTGTGGATGTGGCAGAACGGCCACGTCCTCTCCCAGCACCAGAGGGTCCACTAACACCACCACGACCATGTCCACGTCCGCGTCCCTTACTAGATGTTTTTCTCATTGTTATGGTTCACCACAACAACAAAATATATTATTTGGCCCAATGTATTGTATTCAAATTCAGCGGGATATAAATTTGAGGCCTAGTATTTAGGCGCTGGGTGACCGGTATGGATTTAGTGACAGAATTAGACTTGGAAATGCACAGAAGCGTGTGTGTGTGAAGTTATTCTGAATGACCCTATGTGCACCTTCAATATTAATTACCCTTTTTGGGATAGATTTCAAATAGCTCTGATATAGCAGGAACCACTAAATTATGAAATTGCTAAATTGGGAATTGTACTTCAACCCAGAACAAAAAATGTGCTTTGACGGGCACTAAATAACTTTCCCAGCTACAACAGGACAACGGTAACGAGAGATTTAGAGGGATTTAAATTTGAGGCCTAGTATTTAGGCGCTGGGTGACAGGTATGGGTTTAGTGACAGAATTAGACTTGGAAATACACAGTAGCGGGTGTGTGTGAAGTTATTCTGAATGACCCTATGTGCACCTTCAATATTATATACCCTTTTTGGGATAGATTTCAAATAGCTCTGATATAGCAGAAACCACTAAATTATGAAATTGCTAAATTGGGAATTGTACTTCAACCCAGAACAAAAAATGTGCTTTGACGGACACTAAATATCTTGCCCAGCAACAACAGTACAGCGGTGGGTAACGAGAGATTTAGAGGGAATTAAATTTGAGGCCTAGTATTTAGGCGCTGGGTCACCGGTATGGATTTAGTGACAGAATTAGACTTGGAAATACACAGTAGCGGGTGTGTGTGAAGTTATTCTGAATGACCCTATGTGCACCTTCAATATTATATACCCTTTTTGGGATAGATTTCAAATAGCTCTGATATAGCAGGAACCACTAAATTATGAAATTGCTAAATTGGGAATTGTACTTCAACCCAGAACAAAAAATGTGCTTTGACGGGCACTAAATAACTTTCCCAGCTACAACAGGACAACGGTAACGAGAGATTTAGAGGGATTTAAATTTGAGGCCTAGTATTTAGGCGCTGGGTGACAGGTATGGGTTTAGTGACAGAATTAGACTTGGAAATACACAGTAGCGGGTGTGTGTGAAGTTATTCTGAATGACCCTATGTGCACCTTCAATATTATATACCCTTTTTGGGATAGATTTCAAATAGCTCTGATATAGCAGAAACCACTAAATTATGAAATTGCTAAATTGGGAATTGTACTTCAACCCAGAACAAAAAATGTGCTTTGACGGACACTAAATATCTTGCCCAGCAACAACAGTACAGCGGTGGGTAACGAGAGATTTAGAGGGAATTAAATTTGAGGCCTAGTATTTAGGCGCTGGGTCACCGGTATGGATTTAGTGACAGAATTAGACTTGGAAATACACAGTAGCGGGTGTGTGTGAAGTTATTCTGAATGACCCTATGTGCACCTTCAATATTATATACCCTTTTTGGGATAGATTTCAAATAGCTCTGATATAGCAGGAACCACTAAATTATGAAATTGCTAAATTGGGAATTGTACTTCAACCCAGAACAAAAAATGTGCTTTGACGGGCACTAAATAACTTCCCAGCTACAACAGGACAACGGTAACGAGAGATTTAGAGGGATTTAAATTTGAGGCCTAGTATTTAGGCGCTGGGTGACAGGTATGGGTTTAGTGACAGAATTAGACTTGGAAATACACAGTAGCGGGTGTGTGTGAAGTTATTCTGAATGACCCTATGTGCACCTTCAATATTATATACCCTTTTTGGGATAGATTTCAAATAGCTCTGATATAGCAGAAACCACTAAATTATGAAATTGCTAAATTGGGAATTGTACTTCAACCCAGAACAAAAAATGTGCTTTGACGGACACTAAATATCTTGCCCAGCAACAACAGTACAGCGGTGGGTAACGAGAGATTTAGAGGGAATTAAATTTGAGGCCTAGTATTTAGGCGCTGGGTCACCGGTATGGATTTAGTGACAGAATTAGACTTGGAAATACACAGTAGCGGGTGTGTGTGAAGTTATTCTGAATGACCCTATGTGCACCTTCAATATTATATACCCTTTTTGGGATAGATTTCAAATAGCTCTGATATAGCAGGAACCACTAAATTATGAAATTGCTAAATTGGGAATTGTACTTCAACCCAGAACAAAAAATGTGCTTTGACGGGCACTAAATAACTTTCCCAGCTACAACAGGACAACGGTAACGAGAGATTTAGAGGGATTTAAATTTGAGGCCTAGTATTTAGGCGCTGGGTGACAGGTATGGGTTTAGTGACAGAATTAGACTTGGAAATACACAGTAGCGGGTGTGTGTGAAGTTATTCTGAATGACCCTATGTGCACCTTCAATATTATATACCCTTTTTGGGATAGATTTCAAATAGCTCTGATATAGCAGAAACCACTAAATTATGAAATTGCTAAATTGGGAATTGTACTTCAACCCAGAACAAAAAATGTGCTTTGACGGACACTAAATATCTTGCCCAGCAACAACAGTACAGCGGTGGGTAACGAGAGATTTAGAGGGAATTAAATTTGAGGCCTAGTATTTAGGCGCTGGGTCACCGGTATGGATTTAGTGACAGAATTAGACTTGGAAATACACAGTAGCGGGTGTGTGTGAAGTTACTCTGAATGACCCTATGTGCACCTTCAATATTATATACCCTTTTTGGGATAGATTTCAAAGAGCTCTGATATAGCAGGAACCACTAAATTATGAAATTGCTAAATTGGGAATTGTATTTCAACCCAGAACAAGAAATGTGCTTGAACGGACACTAAATAACTCGCCCAGCTACAGCACTAGGGACAGATTTAGCTGGATATAAATTTGAGGCCTAGTATTTAGGCGCTGGGTGACAGGTATGGGTTTAGTGACAGAATTAGACTTGGAAATACACAGTAGCGGGTGTGTGTGAAGTTATTCTGAATGACCCTATGTGCACCTTCAATATTATATACCCTTTTAGGGATAGATTTCAAATAGCTCTGATATAGCAGAAACCACTAAATTATGAAATTGCTAAATTGGGAATTGTACTTCAACCCAGAACAAAAAATGTGCTTTGACGGACACTAAATATCTTGCCCAGCAACAACAGTACAGCGGTGGGTAACGAGAGATTTAGAGGGAATTAAATTTGAGGCCTAGTATTTAGGCGCTGGGTCACCGGTATGGATTTAGTGACAGAATTAGACTTGGAAATACACAGTAGCGGGTGTGTGTGAAGTTATTCTGAATGACCCTATGTGCACCTTCAATATTATATACCCTTTTTGGGATAGATTTCAAATAGCTCTGATATAGCAGGAACCACTAAATTATGAAATTGCTAAATTGGGAATTGTACTTCAACCCAGAACAAAAAATGTGCTTTGACGGGCACTAAATAACTTTCCCAGCTACAACAGGACAACGGTAACGAGAGATTTAGAGGGATTTAAATTTGAGGCCTAGTATTTAGGCGCTGGGTGACAGGTATGGGTTTAGTGACAGAATTAGACTTGGAAATACACAGTAGCGGGTGTGTGTGAAGTTATTCTGAATGACCCTATGTGCACCTTCAATATTATATACCCTTTTTGGGATAGATTTCAAATAGCTCTGATATAGCAGAAACCACTAAATTATGAAATTGCTAAATTGGGAATTGTACTTCAACCCAGAACAAAAAATGTGCTTTGACGGACACTAAATATCTTGCCCAGCAACAACAGTACAGCGGTGGGTAACGAGAGATTTAGAGGGAATTAAATTTGAGGCCTAGTATTTAGGCGCTGGGTCACCGGTATGGATTTAGTGACAGAATTAGACTTGGAAATACACAGTAGCGGGTGTGTGTGAAGTTATTCTGAATGACCCTATGTGCACCTTCAATATTATATACCCTTTTTGGGATAGATTTCAAATAGCTCTGATATAGCAGGAACCACTAAATTATGAAATTGCTAAATTGGGAATTGTACTTCAACCCAGAACAAAAAATGTGCTTTGACGGGCACTAAATAACTTTCCCAGCTACAACAGGACAACGGTAACGAGAGATTTAGAGGGATTTAAATTTGAGGCCTAGTATTTAGGCGCTGGGTGACAGGTATGGGTTTAGTGACAGAATTAGACTTGGAAATACACAGTAGCGGGTGTGTGTGAAGTTATTCTGAATGACCCTATGTGCACCTTCAATATTATATACCCTTTTTGGGATAGATTTCAAATAGCTCTGATATAGCAGAAACCACTAAATTATGAAATTGCTAAATTGGGAATTGTACTTCAACCCAGAACAAAAAATGTGCTTTGACGGACACTAAATATCTTGCCCAGCAACAACAGTACAGCGGTGGGTAACGAGAGATTTAGAGGGAATTAAATTTGAGGCCTAGTATTTAGGCGCTGGGTCACCGGTATGGATTTAGTGACAGAATTAGACTTGGAAATACACAGTAGCGGGTGTGTGTGAAGTTACTCTGAATGACCCTATGTGCACCTTCAATATTATATACCCTTTTTGGGATAGATTTCAAAGAGCTCTGATATAGCAGGAACCACTAAATTATGAAATTGCTAAATTGGGAATTGTATTTCAACCCAGAACAAGAAATGTGCTTGAACGGACACTAAATAACTCGCCCAGCTACAGCACTAGGGACAGATTTAGCTGGATATAAATTTGAGGCCTAGTATTTAGGCGCTGGGTGACAGGTATGGGTTTAGTGACAGAATTAGACTTGGAAATACACAGTAGCGGGTGTGTGTGAAGTTATTCTGAATGACCCTATGTGCACCTTCAATATTATATACCCTTTTAGGGATAGATTTCAAATAGCTCTGATATAGCAGAAACCACTAAATTATGAAATTGCTAAATTGGGAATTGTACTTCAACCCAGAACAAAAAATGTGCTTTGACGGACACTAAATATCTTGCCCAGCAACAACAGTACAGCGGTGGGTAACGAGAGATTTAGAGGGAATTAAATTTGAGGCCTAGTATTTAGGCGCTGGGTCACCGGTATGGATTTAGTGACAGAATTAGACTTGGAAATACACAGTAGCGGGTGTGTGTGAAGTTATTCTGAATGACCCTATGTGCACCTTCAATATTATATACCCTTTTTGGGATAGATTTCAAATAGCTCTGATATAGCAGGAACCACTAAATTATGAAATTGCTAAATTGGGAATTGTACTTCAACCCAGAACAAAAAATGTGCTTTGACGGGCACTAAATAACTTTCCCAGCTACAACAGGACAACGGTAACGAGAGATTTAGAGGGATTTAAATTTGAGGCCTAGTATTTAGGCGCTGGGTGACAGGTATGGGTTTAGTGACAGAATTAGACTTGGAAATACACAGTAGCGGGTGTGTGTGAAGTTATTCTGAATGACCCTATGTGCACCTTCAATATTATATACCCTTTTTGGGATAGATTTCAAATAGCTCTGATATAGCAGAAACCACTAAATTATGAAATTGCTAAATTGGGAATTGTACTTCAACCCAGAACAAAAAATGTGCTTTGACGGACACTAAATATCTTGCCCAGCAACAACAGTACAGCGGTGGGTAACGAGAGATTTAGAGGGAATTAAATTTGAGGCCTAGTATTTAGGCGCTGGGTCACCGGTATGGATTTAGTGACAGAATTAGACTTGGAAATACACAGTAGCGGGTGTGTGTGAAGTTACTCTGAATGACCCTATGTGCACCTTCAATATTATATACCCTTTTTGGGATAGATTTCAAAGAGCTCTGATATAGCAGGAACCACTAAATTATGAAATTGCTAAATTGGGAATTGTATTTCAACCCAGAACAAGAAATGTGCTTGAACGGACACTAAATAACTCGCCCAGCTACAGCACTAGGGACAGATTTAGCTGGATATAAATTTGAGGCCTAGTATTTAGGCGCTGGGTGACCGGTATGGATTTAGTGACAGAATTAGACTGGGATATGGCCAAAAAATGAACAGACTATTGCTGGTTAAATGCACTTGGTGTGACAGCTTCACCCTGATGTAGGCTTTAGCCAAAAAACAACCACACCATTGAGGGTTAAATGCACTTGGTCGCAGCTTGTGCTGGCGCACCACAAGACACAAAATGGCCGCCGATCACCCCAGAAAAATGAGACTGACAAACGGTCTGTGCAGCCTAAAAACAGTGAGCAATTGAGGATCAGCAGCTCAATGATCCACAGCTGCAGATCGATCAGTTAATCAAGTCCTTTGGAGGAGTTAATCTGCCTAATCTCGCCCTACTGTCGCAGCCGCAACCTCTCCCTACGCTAATCAGAGCAGAGTGACGGGCGGCGCTATGTGACTCCAGCTTAAATAGAGGCTGGGTCACATGGTGCTCTGGCCAATCACAGCCATGCCAATAGTAGGCATGGCTGTGATGGCCTCTTGGGGCAAGTAGTATGACGCTTGTTGATTGGCTGCTTTGCAGCCTTTCAAAAAGCGCCAAGAAAGCGTCACAAAAGCGCGAAGAAAGCGACGAACACCGAACCCGAACCCGGACTTTTACGAAAATGTCCGGGTTCGGGTCCGTGTCACGGACACCCCAAAATTCGGTACGAACCCGAACTATACAGTTCGGGTTCGCTCATCCCTAGTCACAGCAGCTTACCTGACTAAAATTCACATGTGATCTCACAATAGATTTCTTCACAGCAGTTTCTTGTTGAAATACAATTGTGATATCATAGTAGCTTACCTGTAAACCTCTTGTAATGACACAGCATCGTGCCAGTCTGAAAATCATAGAATATTACTTGATTGTAACTCAGTTGTGATGTCACATTGGCTAACCTGAAAGAAACCCTTATGTGATATCACAGCAGCATACCTAAAGAAATCCAATGGATGATGTCCCAGCAGGTTACCTGATGAAAATGCATGTGTGAGGTCACAACTGCTTGCCCGATGCAAACACTTTTGTGAGGTTACAGCAGTTTACTTGACAGACATTTGTGATACAGCTACAGGGGTGCTTGAAAGTTTGGAAGACTGACTTGTATGGTTAGGGTAATTTGTTGCTGCATGACCTATGTTCTCTTGAGATTCAGCTCACAGACAGATGTCTTGACATTTCCTTTAGAATTTGCTGGTATAATTCAGAATTCATTGTTCCATCAATGATGACAAGCTATTTTGGCCCAGATGCAGCAAAACATTTCCAAGCCATGATTTTGCCACCATCGTGTTTCACAGATGGGATGAGGTTTTTATGCTGGAATGCAGTGTTTTCTTTTCTCCAGACATGCTGCTTCTCATTTAAACCCAAAAATTATATTTTGGTCTCATCCACCCACATAACATTGTTCCAATAGCCTTATGGCTTGTCCAGGATATTTTTTTTAAGCAAACTGCAGACAGACAGCAATGTTTTTTTTTTTTTAAAGCTGTAGCTTTCTCTTTGCAAAGATGACATGCACACCAATGTTGTTCAGTGTTTCTGATGATGGACTCATACACATTAATATTAGCTGATGTGAGAAAGGCATTTAATTGCTTAGAGGTTACCTTGTGTTCCTTTATGACCTCACAGACAATTCCACAGTTTCTTGACATGATCTTTGTTGGTTGACCACTTCTGGGGAGGTTATTAATTGTCTTAAATTTACTCAATTTGTACACAATCTGTCAGATTGTGGATTGGTAGAGTCCAAACTCTTTAGAGATTATTTTGTAACCTTTTCCATCCTGATGACCATCAATAACTCTTCTTTTGAGGTCCTCAGAAATCTCATTTGATATCATGCCATGCTACATTTCCACAAATATGTTTTGTGAAGGTCAGACTTTGATAGATCCATGTTCTTTAAATAAAATCACCCACTCACACATTCGTATCCCATTGATTAAAAACACCTGCCACTAATTCCATCTTCAAATTATTTGCTAATCCTAAAGGTTCACGTACTTTTTCAACTCACAGACATGTAATATTGGACCATTTTTCTCAATAAATTAATTAACAAGTGCAATATTTTTTGACCCATTTGTTTGATTTACTTATTTTTATCTACCTTTAGGACTTGTGTCAAAATCCGATGTAATTTTAGGTCAAATGTATGCATAAATATAGAAAATTGTGAAGGGTTCACAAACTTTCAAACACCATAGTACTTACCAAAAACAGTAGCTTATTGAGAGACACACATAAGCAATAGACCAGGGGTCAGCAACCTTCAGCGCTCCAGCTGTTGTGAAACTACATCTGCAAGCATGCTCCTTTCACTTCTTTGGGAGTTCTGAGAACAGCCTAGCAAGTCTGCATGCTGGGTCATAGTTTAACCACAGCTGAGTGCCTAAGTTTGCTGATCCCTGCAATAGACACTCAAGGTCCCTTAGAAGGATGAAATCTATTAGAGAGCCTTTCAAATGTTATGATTTGGGTTTACACCTATAAATATTGCAAGGTTTAAACTCCTGTGCACCACAGTTAGCTTACTTAGACTCATGTCTCTTAGAAATATGTGCATTAGTTGCCAAAGCTGACATGACCAAGAGCATGATAAATGAGGTATGCATAGCTAGCGGTGAGATATAGGTCTGCTTTGTCATCAGCTACAATACAAATCCAAGTAAGGGGTTCCCTTTCAGTGTTGTTACAGGAAATGTTACATAATTAGCCTGGGTCAAATTTGGGAGTCTCTACATTGCTCGAGGCTAGCACAAATAAATCATGGGATGTAAGACTTGTTGCACTCTGTTATTGTCCCTTACGACAGTGTGCCTTTTGTCAGCCAGTATCACTTTAAGATGCATGGCTAATGCTCTCAATCAATGTCTTACATATGGATTACTTTATATTTGTTTCTAAATGAAAGCCACACATATATACGATTGAAGTATATACCTGAGTTATAGCATTTTTGCCTACAATTTAGGTTTCATTTTTTCCCCCCAAAAACAAATTTCAT
The DNA here is from genome assembly GCF_014858855.1 of Bufo gargarizans. NCBI lineage: Eukaryota > Metazoa > Chordata > Amphibia > Anura > Bufonidae > Bufo > Bufo gargarizans. The sequence continues at coordinate 321,572,044 of NC_058084.1, forward strand.
TGTTAACATAAGAACATTCATTGGTATCTTGACTGCAGACAGACTGACAAGGAGAATGATATATATACATATCATTTTTTTTGCTCAAGTCAATGGACATATGGAGATTACTGCACAGGCTCTCACCACCCATTAAAATAAGGAATACAGTCAAATTAAATTGGGTCCCCTTTGACTAGGGGCCAATTAAATGGGTAGCCAGCCGCCAGCCCCTCTAAGATGAGCTCCCTTGCCCTGTATCGCGTAGGACAAGGGCTTTTTTGTTTATCTCTTTACACTGCTAGGTGGAGGCTTCCTCCCAGCAGTGTTCCCGGTAAAAATCACCGACACTAATTGCCCATTGGTGCCGGTGACATCATCGGGAACACTGCTGATCCAGTACGTCACCAGATCTGCTAAAAAAGTCCTTGCATGAAATGCTCCGATGCTAATCTCAGAAAGGCTGCCTGGGTGAAGAAGGGGATATGTCCTGGTTCAGGTCTGAACCCAGACAAGCCTTTTAAGAGCCACATTGACTTGCTATATGAAGAAAAATGATTTATCCAATCCTGTAGAATTGTTTTTTGTTTTATTATTTAAATTGGTTAAATATATCAGACAATCAGCCAATTACATAATACATTTTTAAAAATTCTTACATAACTGGTAGCAAAAATTATTAAGGGGAATATGTGCGTATTTCATTTATTTCAAAAGTCCATTAAAAAGAGTATAGGGGCAGATTTATGAAGCTGTCTTTGTTGTCCATATCAATCAATCACAGCACAGCTTTCATTTCTAATTGTGTCCGGGTGTTCGGGTGCTTGGGTCGAACACCTTGGGATGCTCGGGTGATTGGTTGCTATGGGCAACAAAGACAACTTTTATTTTAGACAGTTTCATAAATCTACCCCTATTTGTTTGATAGATTTTTGTGTTTCATTACCATAATTGGAAAGGGGTAGCACCATTTATCTGTTCTGAACCACAGAAAATGAGTACAAAAGCTAATAGGAACCTAGACAAAATGTATATCCTTTATTGGAGAAACACTATGTGGATATTTATTAAACATGTGCTAAAAAATAATTTCATTGTTCACATTTTCCAAAGGAGCATTGAAAAAACATGGAATCTGATTGATTGCTACGGGCAACTAAGCTGGTTTTCCTTGCATTGCTATTTTCTGATACCTACAACTTTTTATAATTCTGTCTACAGAGCTGTTATAGTGTAAACAGTCTGAAGTCAAGGAAGGCAGCAAAGTGTCAATACAATGGTCAGACAGTGGTCAGGCAGAGGAGGATTAGAATCCAATAAACGGACAGAATGTTGGTACATTGGCAGACAACAGAACAAACCCTTTACAGGATATGAGTATGCAAGAACACCTATTGCTCAGGAACCCTCCCGCAGGAGAAGATGCCTTAAATACCCCAAGTTAGTTAGCCATATCCTGGAGCAGAGTAGGGGCAATCTGTCCCTTTAGGTGCCAGAAGGAGTGTGTACACATCCTACAGGCACAGGAATAGAGACCAAATAGCAGCCTGTGTGGAAGGCCAGAGCAAGCCCAGTGGCTGGACCCCCAGGAAGGCGCGAGCAGGCGGTGGATCTGCGCCACCAGGAAGCCTAAACCTGGGACTGTTGATCAAATTAGTGGTGGCCGCAGGCCATCTCTGTAAAAATAACCCACCCTTATGCTCTCTCTTCTTTGGTCCAGATTACTGCACAATTATTATTATTATTATTATTTCAGAAGAACAGGGGCATTCATTTTTTTCAGCCGGCTCTCAAGATCTTTTTTGGGGGGCAATTGCCCCTCCAATCCACAAAGAAGAAGATTTTACCTCTGATTTTATTCATGTCCAGAATATTCTTGAAGTTATAAACATATTTAATGCTGCCAGGAGGAAAAGCATAAACAGAACTTCCGGAATAATGATTGAGAGTAACTGGCTTGAGAAGGGAGATATGGAAGGAATGTGGAATACTTGAAAAGGCAGGTAGGAGCAACTTATAACAGACTAGATTTAACTGTCTCTGCACTTTGTACAAGGGTAAAGTTTGAGTCTGATGTTCTTTGAAGAAAGCCAAACCTTGTCCCCAAAAGCAGAGTCCTGAAGAAGGGATGTTTTTGCCTTTTGCCAGATCTGAGAGAAGTTGTTGACAGTTGATTCAGCAGCTGGAACCCCAGAGGAGACAGATAGTAGAAGAGGAACCCTTAATTGACATCCATTAACTATAAAGAAAGAGGTCCTACCAGAAGACTCATTAGAATTGTTGTTTTAAGAAAACTCAGGAGAGTCAGGCAGCCTACTCATTGTGGCATTCAGAAGTGAGATGTCGGAGGCAGTGGACCAGGATTTGGTTGATATGCTCCAACTGATCAATGCAGCTGCCTTTGTAACTATATCCTCTGTGCTTTGCTTCCAGGAAAATGGCTATGGTCTAAGGACTCCCTTAGGCTACAAAGTGATCTATAAGTAATCTGAGGCATATTGACCTCTGTTTCCCTCAAATCTGGATTCATCACTAGAGGGTGTCCCAATATTGGGAAATGATTAGTGTTAATCGAGCACCAAAGTGCCCGGGTGCTCGAGTCGAACACCTCGGGCTGATTGGGTGTTCGGTAGCACAATGGAAGTCAATAGGAGAACCCGCTCATTAAAGCAGGCACCCTCTGCTCTGAAAAGGGGAGGGTGTCTGGTTCATAGGAAAAAGTCATCAATTGATGGAAACACCACCAAAATGATTCAGGAACAGCATGGGGAGGATGTCTAGATGCATCTTGGACTTCCAGGTCGCTGCTGGGAACGATGTTGTCCGAGTAGTACGCCACTTTTACAGACTGACAATAATATGCACAAAACCGAAGATAAAATTGATTTTAGAGGAAAAATTGTTAGGAAACATTATTTTCTGTATATTTATTTGTATATAAAGTGCAAGTGCTGCCAAAAATTACAAGGAAGAGGCACTCTGATACAGCCTGTATATCACATAATAGAGGGCCTCATTTATATTGTGGTGAAATTGTTCAGGTAGTGGGACTCCTACGCTTTTAAAGCCTATTCACTAAGTGAAAGGGCTTCCAAAAATCACAAGGAACCAGCACTCCAATACACGCTTTATTACACATAAAGGTGGGCATCATACACCCTTGAAAAATGATGACTGATGGTCTGCTGGTTACCCTCAAATGCATTAGAAACAAAGGCCTGCTGGTGATCTTCTAAAACATTACAGGCGAGGGTCTGCTTCTGAGCTGAACATCTAAAACATTAGGGGCAAGTGCCTACTGCTGATCTGAGCATAAAATTTTTTGGGGGAGAGTGACTGCTGCTGAGCTGACCATTGAAAAAATTATGGGCGAGTGCCTGCTGCTTAGCTAACCATTGAAAATATTATAGGCGAGGGCCTGTTGGTAAGCTGACCCTGTAAAACATTATGGTTGAGGGCCTGCTGGTGAACTGACCCTCAGAATCAATATATGCGAGTGCCTGCTGGTGAGCTGACCCTCTAGAAGATTGTAGGTGAGGGCCTGCTGGTGAGCTGACCCTGTAAAACATTATGGTTGAGGGCCAGCTGGTGAGCTTATTCTTAAAAACATTATATGTGAGGGCCTGCTGGTGAGCTGACCCTATAAAACATTATATGCGAGGGCCTGCAGGTGAGCTGACTCTGTACAACATTAGGAGCGAGGGCAGACTAATAACCATGTTGATATGATGGAAGAGGAGAAGGACGAGAAAAGGAAAATTGAACCATATACCATTTTTTGTGGTGGAAGGGATTCATGTGAATACAGTGTATTCAATGCACCATAAAAGCCACATTTAGAGTGCTTTTATGTTCAGCTGCTTTCCTCTGGTGGGGTAAAGAAGTCAGGGGCAATCCAGGCCTTGCTCATTTTTATGAGTCAACCTGTTAGCATTTTCAGCTGACAGGCAGATGCGCTAATCAGTTATTATTCCCCCAACAGCACTAAATATTCGCTCTGACAAAATGCTGGCGGCAGGGCAGGCCAGCACCTCCAAGGCGTAGAGCGCCAGTTCGTGCCACGTGTAAAGCTTGGACACCCAGTAGTTATAAGGCACAGAGAGATTATTGAGGACGCTGACACAGTCTGCTACGTACTCCTTCACCATCTTCCAAAAATTTTCCATCCTTGTAACAATAGGCCACTCATCAGGGTGAGGGTGCTGGCGGCGTATCATAAAACAGTTTCAGGCTTTGGAGAGTGTTGCCCTGCCTCTGTTGGAACTGCTGAGTGTTTCCCTAGTCTCCCCTCCTCGGTTGCCGAAGGAACTACGCACTCTGCCTCCAGCGTTGTCAGCTGGAAATTTTAGGAGCAATTTTTCTACAAGGACCTTCTGGTATTGCACCATTTTGCTCGTCCTCTTCATCACAGGAATGAGAGATGATAAGTTCTCTTTGTGGTGGGGGTCGAGAAGGGTGAACAACCAGTAATCGTTGTTGTCCAAAATGTGTAAAACGCATGGGTCACAGGAAAGGCAGAATAACATAAAGTCAGCCATGTGTGCCAGAGTCCCAACAGGCAAGACTTTGCTGTTGTCATCAGGAGGATGACTCTCAATCTCCTCATTCTCTTCCTCCTCTTCTGCCCATCCATGCTGAACAGATGGAATTAAATTTCCATGTGTACTACCCTCTGTAGAGGAGGCAACCGTATCCTGCTCCTCCTCCTCATCATCCAATTTGCACAGAGAAGAACTGAGGGTGGTCTGGCTTCCACCCTGTGTAATGTCTTCCCCCATTTCCATCTCTTCCACATGCAAAGCGTCGGTCTTAATTGTGAGCAGCGATATTGCTGCCATACACAATAGCCCTTAAAAGGACTTTTGGGTCTGTAAAGTTTTAACAATTTAGTGCAGGTTGTGCTAAAATTATATATTGCTGCTGACACACACACAACATAAGTCCTTAAAAGGACTTTTGAGTCTCTGACAAGTTTTTAAACTTACCAAAATTTTTTTCACTCCCTACACTATCTTTCCCTTCTACAGCACAGCTCTCCCTGACTAACACTGAGCCGAACACGTGTTATCAGGTGGTATATAGCACCCGATGACGCGTTCCATCCAGCCAATCACTGTAATGCCAGTAACCAACATGGCTACAGCATTATAGTGAAGGGCAGAACTTACCTGCACGTGCGGGGAGGTGACTCGAGCATTGCGCGTTCGAGCACAAGCCATATTCGGCCGAATACCACCATGTGCCGAACATCGAGATGCTCGAGCCGAACTGGTTTTTGGCCAGGCATGCTGGATCAACACTAGAAATTAACTGTCTAGTGTTGAGGTGAGTTAAAATGGAGGTCGGATCCGTTTTTAATTATGCCAGATTGTGTCATATAAAACGGATCCGCCCCCATTGACTTACATTGTGTGTCAGAACGTTTTTGGCTCAGTACCATCAGACGGACACCAAAACGCTGCAAGCAAGTGTCCACCTCCAAAGCGGAATGGAGACGGAACTGAGGCAAACTGATCCATTCTGAGCGGATCCATTTCCATTTAGAATGCATTAGGGCAAATCTGATCCGTTTTGGACCGCTTGTGAGAGCCCTGAACAGATCTCACAAACGGAAAGCCAAAACACCAGTGGGAAAGTAGCCTTAATTATTTGCTATGTAGAAAAATCACTTCTACTGAAAAGAGTGATTAATCAGGAAATGATGCTGGACTGCTATTTTTTTTGAACATTACCGTTGATACATTTGTACCAAACTGTCATCTTTATTATTATTATTTCTTCACAGTTTTTTTTTTTACACAGTTTTGATACAGTATTGAGCTTACCCATTTAAATGGAAATTCGGACACTGTGGCCCAGATTTATTATTGTGCCTGCAAATTGGCGCATCTAGCGTTTCTACATATAATTTCCTCTATATGGGAGTGGGCTTAACGGGAAGGGGCAGAGGTTTTAGGGGCATGACTTAAGATGCAACTTTTTGTGCCAAAATTAGACCGAAATTCTGTCATGAAATTCTGTCTCAAAGTAAGGGCTCCTGCACATAGCAATTGCCATTTTTGCAGTCTGCAAATCGCGGATCTGCAAATTGACCTATAGCGCGGATTTTAAAAATAAATAGCTTGTCAATTATGTTTGTGGTTTCAGCTTCAGAATTGACCCTTTTCCATGGAAAATCCCCACCAAAATCAGCAATTAGACATTGTGCATTTTGGTACTGATATGCTACAGAAACGCACATAAATCCGCACAGAAATTAGTGCGGATCCTATGTGCGTTCACCTGCACTCATGTTCTCATCCACTGACATTCTGATCATCAGTGACTCTAACATGCATACTGAGATAAATAAGCCTCAGTAAAAAGTATTTTTTTTTTACTTTGTCATTTTTTTAATATAAATTAAATTGCATTTTTGTACATTATTTATGTATCCCATTAGTATTTGATGATTATAGTGATAACAGTTTTAACTAGTACCGGTAGTTTGCAAAGTATAAAATGTCTATGTGAAAATCCAATTGATTTAGGTTTCTTTCTGATAAAGAACAAATACTCTTTGTGCCTGAATCACACAGAGCTAATACTTTGACCTAGACCCATCAATCTAACTCAAACTGGATAATGACCTGCAATCAGTTTCTTTCAGGGGAGTCTATAAATTTCCCAAGGTTCTGTTCTTTTTTGAAGGACTCCTTATGTTCATTGCCATTTGGTCAAATAGACTTTTTTTCAATGGCTAAATATTCAGGCACATGGTCTATTCTGTGCTGAGACACCGGGGTGTTGATTTCCGATGTTGTGGACTTCTAAGAAGAATCTTAATAGTACATGGCTGAGCACAGAAGGGTTCCAGTTTAAGTCACACCATGTCACAGGCCTCCCATTGTATTGACCCATCTTAAGAGCGAATGGTGTTTCTTCTTGTAATCCATGGGCTTACTACTGACAGCAAATAAAACCAGCAAAGACTAAACCTTTGTATTAGGCGAAAGCTGTGCAACATAATTAAGGGAACTACTGCTCCCAAAAGAGATTAAGACACATTACTAGGCCATTATAAGGAGCTTCACGAGTGGAAATCTATCTGATATTTTCATCAATAACCATTCTCTTGTTCTTTCCCAACATGGACATAAGGACATGAACTCCTGTAATGAAAAAAAAAAAAAAGTATAACATTAGTGTACCGTATTTAGGGGAAGATAATTATTGCAAGCAGCCTACAAGATTTAATACTGCTTAGATGTGATACTTTTAATATAAAGGGAACCTGTCATCAAGATACATCTATGGAGATAAATAAACATTCGTACTGTGCATCCTCCAATTGAGTCCGTATTTTTCTAATCTCTAAAATATTGTACTAATGTAAAACAGGAACTTTTTTTACCTGACATTAGAAAAAGGTATCAGATGGAGTCATAGGGGTATAGATCAGGACAGGGGTATAGCTAGAAATGACTGGGCCCCATAGCAAAAAAATAATTATGCCCCCCCCTCCCGGATCTCCCACCCCCAAATACCTCTCGGACCTCGCTGCCACATCTGCAGCTCCTCATGCACTTGCGACGGTTACGCGTAGGACTGAGCACAAATGGTTGGTCACTGGCAACACTTTTGTGCCCGTGTAGGAAATGTAGCGGCTTTTCACCTACACGTGTATCAGCACTAGATATATACCCCTTATTCTCCCTTATACCCAAACTACACAATATACATATCCCTACCTTCTGTCTGATACACATACACACCCCACAATATGTACTTTCACCTTCTTGTGTTACAGACCCCTGTACAATTTAACAATCTTCTTTAATATACAGACATTTAGATTCATACATTTCCTACACTGGCACAAATGTACTAACCATCTGTTAGCTATCTTCAGAACAGCTCAGGAAAGGCTCCTGTAAATAAGGTTACAAGCTGCTGGGGGCTACACCCCGGTCATGAGGAGCTAGCGGGAGACGCCGCCGGCCGTGCTGAGGGAAAACAGGAGCAGCCAGTGACAGTGACTGTCGAGATGGGGAACTGAGCGGAACGGCGACCACCGTGAAACAACAGGAAGAACGGAAGGCGACTCTGAGCAAGGTGAAGATAGTTGGCTGTGTCTTCGCCATCAACCACACTATTAAATAATGCAGCTGCCAGCTGGTATCGTATCTAAATACCGTACATGGGCTTAAGACACACCACTACAGTCCCCACTCCCCATCCAGAGTCAGCCCTCACCTCAGCCACTTGAACCGTACGTCTGTGCGCCAGCCGCCCACATTCCAGCAGTGCGCAGCTTCGTTGTACACTCCGAGTCCGCCTCCTCCACTTTCGGCCAGTAGGACTAGTCAGAACTGCCACCCAGACTGTGGGACTACTCCCTCTCTGCCTTCGGCCGCCCCCTATCATGAATTATATATTTTTTTAAATCCTCAGCCGACAGCCCAGACCCCCAGTGGCATAGGGCCGCATAGCCATTGCTATGGCGATCTCTACGGCACTGGACCAGGATGAGGGGAGTCACTTGTTATCTCCCACTCTCGCACCTATCTAGTTCTCTAAGAACTCCCTTCTGCCTGTATCACACCACCCCTTAGTGTACTGATGTCAGAACCTTATCTCCAGAAGGAAGCAACAGCTTGCTAAGTAAAAGATAATCAGCTAGCTGCCAGGGTGGGGAGTGGGAAAAAAACCCCACAGTATAATGAAGGGAATAAAGGAAGTAACCAGGCCAGTAAGCAAGGATAGGGAAGATGAAAACCTCCAATACAACCCTCATGCTAGCCCTGATCTTCTAACCATATGAGCGCCCCCTAATGGTGGGAGGACTCATATACTAGAACCTGGGCCCTACTGACCCTAACAATCCCTAGCATAGGGGTCAGGAATAAGACACAACCAGGTTCATCCACGACACGGATGAACAGGAGTCTCCCAGAGGCCTAGCAACAAAGGAAAAGGACAGCAAGTAGAATGACAGGTAACTAACCAGTGGCCAGAGACAACTGAACCAAGAACAAAAGAAAACCCGGTCACTTACCTGCCGCAGCTGCTGGAATACACCAAAGAAGAACACACCGTAGAAAACTGGAACCCATAAAAAACGCACTGCAATCCAACACCATAAGGATGCAGTACGTACAGACACACAGGAAATAGCACTCCAGCAACTGCACATCCTAGACTTCTGGTTCACCCATCTGGGAAACCAATGGGGCCCCCTTTCGGAGGAAACAACAGACAGGGGAAATGTTTAGCAGACATGGTGGACACAACATCAACAAACCAGACATGTAACAATGCACTAGACATACACCAGACCCAGAACATAAACCCCCACCGGACATACAACAAGAGTACAAGGTGAGGGTACATGGAGGATATAAGGGGAGACATTTTTTGTCCAACAAGGTGGCCCTCAAGGACAGGGCAGATTCACCCAGGAGAGGAGCAGAGCTCCAACACCAAATAATGTTGGAGTACCACTGACTCCAGCCAGAAAGCCACAGGTAATATCCACAAAGTAGCCACACCCAGGACACACCAAAATCCTCACCAGCTAGAAGATTAAACCTTCGCACACCAAACAGCAGGAAGACACACCTTAAAGGGGAAGTGCACATGCAAACCGAAAGCTACACCTTGCCCCTGGCAACCTGTCTGCACGGCAACCGCGTCACAATTCGTCCGTGATACTAGCCCTACAAGTCATAGCACCTGGTTTGAAGAGGTTGTCTGGTCACAAAATCAAAATTATTTTTATGTGTTCCTAACACCCCTCACTATAACTATATATATATATATATATATATATATATACAGGTCCTTCTAAAAAAATTAGCATATTGTGATAAAGTTCATTATTTTCTGTAATGTACTGATAAACATTAGACTTTCATATATTTTAGATTCATTACACACCAACTGAAGTAGTTAAAGCCTTTTATTGTTTTAATATTGATGATTTTGGCATACAGCTCATGAAAACCCAAATTTCCTATCTCAAAAAATTAGCATATTTCATCCGACCAATAAAAGAAAAGTGTTTTTAATATAAAAAAAGTCAACCTTCAAATAATTATGTTCAGTTCTGCACTCAATACTTGGTCAGGAATCCTTTTGCAGAAATGACTGCTTCAATGCGGCGTGGCATGGAGGCAAACAGCCTGTGGCACTGCTGAGGTGTTATGGAGGCCCAGGATGCTTCAATAGCGTCCTTAAGCTCATCCAGAGTGTTGGGTCTTGCGTCTCTCAACTTTCTCTTCCCAATATCCCACAGATTCTCTATGGGGTTCAGGTCAGGAGAGTTGGCAGGCCAATTGAGCACAGTAATACCATAGTCAGTAAACCATTTACCAGTGGTTTTGGCACTGTGAGCAGGTGCCAGGTCGTGCTGAAAAATGAAATCTTCATCTCCATAAAGCTTTTCAGCAGATGGAAGCATGAAGTGCTCCAAAATCTCATGATAGCAAGCTGCATTGACCCTGCCCTTGATAAAACACAGTGGACCAACACCAGCAGCTGACATGGCACCCCAGACCATCACTGACTGTGGGTACTTGACACTGGACTTCAGGCATTTTGGCATTTCCCTCTCCCCAGTCTTCCTCCAGACTCTGGCACCTTGATTTCCGAATGACATGCAACAGTCCAGTGCTGCTTCTCTGTAGCCCAGGTCAGGCGCTTCTGCCGCTGTTTCTGGTTCAAAAGTGGCTTGACCTGGGGAATGCGGCACCTGTAGCCCATTTCCTGCACACGCCTGTACACGGTGGCTCTGGATGTTTCTACTCGAGACTCAGTCCACCTCTTCCGCAGGTCCCCCAAGGTCTGGAATCGGTCCTTCTCCACAATCTTCCTCAGGGTCCGGTCACCTCTTCTCGTTGTGCAGCGTTTTCTGCCACACTTTTTCCTTCCCACAGACTTCCCACTGAGGTGCCTTGATACAGCACTCTGGGAACAGCCTATTCGTTCAGAAATTTCTTTCTGTGTCTTACCCTCTTGCTTGAGGGTGTCAATGATGGCCTTCTGGACAGCAGTCAGGTCGGCAGTCTTACCCATGATTGCGGTTTTGAGTAATGAACCAGGCTGGGAGTTTTTAAAAGCCTCAGGAATCTTTTGCAGGTGTTTAGAGTTAATTAGTTGATTCAGATGATTAGGTTAATAGCTTGTTTAGAGAACCTTTTCATGATATGCAAATTTTTTTAGATAGGAATTTGGGGTTTTCATGAGCTGTATGCCAAAATCATCAATATTAAAACAATAAAAGGCTTGAACTACTTCAGTTGGTGTGTAATGAATCTAAAATATATGAAAGTCTAATGTTTATCAGTACATTACAGAAAATAATGAACTTTATCACAATATGCTAATTTTTTGAGAAGGACCTGTATATATATATAAGTGAAGAAAAATGGCGGCACTGGCTCCCAAGTGAGAAAACGGGTGCACGTCCCAAAGGGAATGGACTGACTTCCCTGATTAATATTCTAGGAAAAATGAGCGGCACTCCAGAAGTAAAAGTGGTGAACCCTTTATTCACACCAGTGGTGCAACGTTTCGGCTCAGATCGCGAGCCTTCCTCAAGCGATCTGAGGAAGGCTCGCGATCTGAGCCGAAACGTTGCACCACTGGTGTGAATAAAGGGTTCACCACTTTTACTTCTGGAGTGCCGCTCATTTTTCCTAGTATATATATATATATATATATATATATATAAAAAGAAGGGAAGCACCGACTCAAAATTGAAATTGAATGATGGGTGCAGGCTCATTGGGAATAGGCTTACCCAATATCCACCTTGTACAAAATAGAGCAGCACTCCAAGATATAAGTGAAAAAATAAGGTTGTTTTATTCACCCAATGGTGTAGCGACGTTTTGGCTCTATCCAAGAGCCTTTTCCAAGACTTCAGCCAAGAGCCTTAAACGTCGCTACACCATTGGGTGAATAAAACAACCTCATTTTTTTCACTTATATCTTGGAGTGCTGCTCTATTTTGTACAAGGTATATATATATATAAATATATATATACATTAGTGTTGATCGAGCATGCTCGGCACATCACGGTGCTCGACCGAATACCACGTGTGCTTGAGTGCAATGCTTGAGTCTCCTCCCCGCACGATTTTAGGCCAATAAACGTGCAGGTAAGTACTGCCACTCACTGTAATGCCGTAGCCGTGCTGGTTACTGGCATTACAGTGATTGGCTGGCCGAAATGCGCCATCAGGTGCTATAAAGCACCGGATGACACGTGGTTCGGCCAGTCTTAGTCAGGGAGATCTGTGCTGTAGAAGGGACAGGTAGTGTAGGGAATTTAATATATTTTTTTTGTTAGGCAGGGTTGGTGTTAGAGACCCAAAAATCCTTTTAAGGACTATTGTTGTGTCTGGCAGCAATATACACTCACCTAAAGAATTATTAGGAGCACCTGTTCTATTTCTCATTAATGTGATTATCTAGTCAACCAATCACATGGCAGTTGCTTCAATGCATGTAGGATTGTGGTCCTGGTCAAGACAATCTCCTGAACTCCAAACTGAATGTCAGAATGGGAAAGAAAGGTGAATTAAGCAATTTTGAGCGTGGCATGGTTGTTGGTGCCAGACGGGCCGGTCTGAGTATTTCACAATCTGCTCAGTTACTGGGATTTTCATGCACAACCATTTCTAGGGTTTACAAAGAATGGTGTGAAAAGGGAAAAACATCCAGTATGCGGCAGTCCTGTGGGCGAAAATGCCTTGTTGATGCTAGAGGTCAGAGGAGAATGGGCCGACTGATTCAAGCTGATAGAAGAGCAACGTTGACTGAAATAACCACTCATTACAACCGAGGTATGCAGCAAAGCATTTGTGAAGCTACAACACGCACAACATTGAGGCAGATGGGCTACAACAGCAGAAGACCCCACCGGGTACCACTCATCTCCACTACAAATGGGAAAAAGAGGTTACAATTTGCACGAGCTCACCAAAATTGGACCGTTGAAGACTGGAAAAATGTTGCCTGGTCTGATGAGTCTCGATTTCTGTTGAGACATTCAAATGGTAGAGTCCGAATTTGGCGAAAACAGAATGAGAACATGTATCCATCATGCCTTGTTACCACTGTGCAGGCTGGTGGTGGTGTAATGGTGTGGGGGATGTTTTTTGGGCACACTTTAGGCCCTTTAGTGCCAATTGGCCATCGTTTAAATGCCACGGGCTACCTGAGCATTGTTTCTGACCATGTCCATCCCTTCATGACCACCATGTACCCATCCTCTGATGGCTACTTCCAGCCGGATAATGCACCAAGTCACAAAGCTCAAATAATTTCAAATTGGTTTCTTGAACATGACAATGAGTTCACTGTACTAAAATGGCCCCCACAGTCACCAGATCTCAACCCAATAAAGCATCTTTGGGATGTGGTGGAATGGGAGCTTCGTGCCCTGGATGTGCATCACTCAAATCTTCATCAACTGCAAGATGCTATCCTATCAATATGGGCCAACATTTCTAAAGAATGCTATCAGCACCTTGTTGGATCAATGCCACATAGAATTAAGGCAGTTCTGAAGGCAAAAGGGGGTCCAACACCGTATTAGTATGGTGTTCCTAATAATTCTTTAGGTGAGTGTATATTTTTAGTGCAACTGCGCTAAATAGCTTGCAGTTGTTTGGCCGCTGCAGACAGCGACATTATCTGCGCTACATCTCCTGTGTTAAGTGTGTGCAGCCTAAAAATATTTGTGACATCCAGTGTACTTTTTCCGTAGACGGTGTCCGCTGCGGACAGTGACATTACCTGTGCTACATCTCCTGTATAACGTTTGAGCATCCTAAAAATATCTGTGACATCCAGTGTACTTTTTCAGTTGACGCTGCGGACAGCAATATTATCTGCGCTGTATCTCCTGTTTAACGTGTGCGCATAGTAAAAATATCTGTGACATCCAGTGTACTTTTACACCCAGCCAGGCCATAGCACTAAATGCGCACCTTTCCAAATTGCTGGGCCACGAAATGTTGCCATTTGCTTGTGGCCAGGGACCCTACATTTCCCTGACGGCACACTGGGTGCACATTGTGGAGGCCGGGAGCGAGTGGTACCCTGGGATGGCACAAGTGCTACCGACGCCAAGGATTGTGGGCTCCCGTCAGGATTTCCGCCACCACCTACAATAGTGGCTGCAACCCCCCCTACTCCTCCTCCACCTCCTCCTCCACTTCCACCTCTGAATTCTCATCTTGCAGCACCAGTCAACCATCAGTCAATAGCTGGAAGCAGTGTAGCACTGCAGTGGGGAAGTGGCAACAGGCTGTGCTGAAACTGATATGTTTACGTGACAAACAGCACACCGCATGCGCTGGAACTCTACGTTCCACATGTTGGCCAGGCTTTGTGAGCAGAAGTGAGGAATCAACACAAATGCGGCGATGCCGCTATTATCAGCGTAACCATCCCACTTCTGTGTCTACTAAAACTCTCGCTGCTCACAATGAAGGCAGACGCTTTGCATGTGGAAGAGGTGGTAATAGGGAAAGACAGTACACAGGGTGATAGCCGGACCACCCTCCGTTCATCTTCTCAGTGCGAATTGGATGATGATGAGGAGGAGGAGCAGGAGACGCTACAGAGGGTAGTACCCTAATAAGCATTTTGGCAAACAACGATTACTGGTTGTTCACCCTTCTCGACCCCCGCTACAAAGAAAACTTCTCATCTCTCATTCCTGTGGTGGAGAGGACTAGAAAAATGGTGCAATACCAGAAGGTCATTGTGGAAAAATTGCTCCAAAAATTTCCAGCTGACAACGCTGGCAGCAGAGTACGTAGTTCCTTGGGAAACCGAGGAGGAGAGAAGAGGGGAACACACAGCAGTTCCTACAGAGGCAGGGGGACACTCTCCAAAGCCTGGGACAGTTTCATGACACCCTGTCAGCACCCTCACCCTGATGCGCGGCCTAATGTCACAAGGAGAGAAAAGTTTTGGAAGATGGTGAAGGAGTACATAGCAGACCGTGTCAGCGTCCTCTACGCCTTGGAGGTGCTGGCCTGCCCTGCCACCAGCGTTTTGTCAGAGCGGGTATTTACTGCTACTGGGGGCATAATAACTGATAAGCACATCCGACTGTCAACTGAAAATGCTGACAGGTTGACTCTTATCAAAATGAACAAGGCCTGGATTGCCCCTGACTTTTCTACTTCACCAGAGGAAAGCAGCTGAACATGAAGGCACTTTAAAGGGAGTCTGTCATCACAGTTTCACCTTTTTAACCCTTTCCATAGCTTTCTAGCAGCATCACAGTTGATAAAAACGTTACCTTTATAAGCAATCGTGGACTTATGAAACTGGCAAAAATCGCAAGTGCCCAGGGGCGGCGTCAACCTCGTAGGTGCCCAGGCAGCTCTGCCCTATCGTCGCTTCCCCCCGCCCAGTCTTTCCCTCTGCCCACCCATCCTTTCTCTCTGCCCGCCCGTCTTCTTACTTCTTCTCTCGACGAGATCCCGCGCCTGCACACTGAGTCCGTTGGCCATCGCATGCGCACTGTGATGTCCATTCCTGGTACTGCATCACAGTAATTAATGCGCATGCGCCGGCTATCTTTGTCCGTTAGCCGGCGCATGCGCATTAATTACTGTGCTGCCGTACCAGGAATGGACAGTGCGCATGCGCCACCGACAGACTCATAGCGCAGGCGCGGGATCTCGGCGAGAGAAGAAGTAAGAAGATGGGTGGGCAAAGGGAAAGGATGGGCGGACAGAGGGAAAGACTGGGCAGGGGGAAGCGATGATAAGGCAGAGCTGCCTGGGCACCTACGAGGTTGACACCGCCCCTGGGCACTTGCGAGCCCTCATTTGCATATCCCACTAAGATGATTTTTGCCAGTTTTATAAGTCTGCGATTGCTTATAAAGGTAACGTTTTTATCAACTGTAATGCTTCTAGAAAGCTATGGGAAGGGTTAAAAAGGTGAAACTATGATGACAGACTCCCTTTAAATGTGGCTTTTATGGTGTATTGAATACACTGTATTCCCATGCACCCCTTCCACCACAAAAAAAGGGTATATGGTTCAATCTTCCTTTTCTCCTCCTCCATCATATCAACATGCTTATTAGGGTGCCCTCGCTCCTATTTTTGTAGAGGGTCAGTTTAGCAGCAGGCCCTCAACCATACATTTTTCGATGGTCAGATCAGCAGCAAGCCCTCAACCATAATTTTTTCTATGGTAAGCTCAGCAGCAGGCCCTCAACCATACTTTTTTTGATGGTCAGCTCAGCAGCAGACCCTCAACCATAATTTTTTCGATGGTCAGCTCAGCAGCAGGCCCTCAACCATACCTTTTTTTGATGGTCAGATCAGCAGCATGCACTCGCCCCTAATAATTTAGAAAGACAGCTCAGCAGCAGACCTTCAACCATAATTTTTTGGATGGTCAGCTCAGCAGCAGGCCCTCGTCCATAATTTTTTTCCATGGTCAGCTCAGCAGCAGGCCCTCAACCATACCTTTTTTTGATGGTCAGATCAGCAGCATGCACTCGCCCCTAATAATTTAGAAAGACAGCTCACCAGCAGACCATCAACCATAATTTTTTCGATGGTCAGCTCAGCAGCAGGCCCTCACCCCTAATGTTTTAGATGGTCAGCTCAGCAGCAGACCCTCACCCCTAATTTTTTAGATGGTCAGATCAGCAGCAGTCCCTCGCCCCTAATATTTTAGAGGGTCACCAACAGGCCCTTGCTCCTAATGTTTTTGAGGGTCACCAGCAGGCCAGCAATCATAATTTTTCAAGGGTGTGTATGATGCTATCCTTTATGTGTAAAAAAGGGTGTATTGGAGTGCTGGTTCCTCGTAATTTTTGGCAGCCCTTTCACTTAGTGCATAGGCTTTATGAGTGTTGGAGTCCCACTACCTGAACAATTGTACCACAATGTGAATGAGGCTCTCCTTTATGTGATATACAGGTTGTATCACAGTGCTTTTTCCTTGCAATTTTTGGCAGCACTTGCACTTTATATACAAGTAGGTATACAGGAAATAATGTTTCCTAACAATTTTTGGTCTAAAATTGATTTTATCTTCGGTTTTGTGAGTATTATTGTCAGTCTGTAAAATTGGCGTACTACTTGGACAACATCGTTCTCAGCAGCGACCTGGGAGTCCAAGCTGCATCCAGACATCCTCCCCATGCTGTTCCCGAACCATTTCAGTGGTGTTTCTCTCAATTTCTGACCTTTACATGTGAACCAGACATCCTTCAGAGCAGGGGGTGCCTGGTTTAATGCTCTGGTTCTCCCATTGACTTCCATTGTGCATCCCGAGGTGTTCTACTTGAGCACCCGAGCACTTTGGTGCTCAATCAACATATATATATATATATATATATATATATATATACACATATAAGCAAAAAACGGAACAGTGCTAAGTTCCAAAGAGGATGCCTGGTCCTCTATAATATACATATAAGCAAAAAACGGAACAGTACCTCCTGAGACAAATCGCAGGTGCAAGCTACCCGGCAATAATACAGCAAACAAATAAAGTAGCAGCAGACCACTAAATGCACTAAGACTGAGTGAACAGGTGAATGTGCGAACAGGGTCAAATACATGACACCAATACTTGATAAACAGTGAAGAAGCTCTTAGCGCATATTATTGATCAAAAATATGTCGGGCCCACCTACAAGATGACAAGGTAGCTTCTTATCAGGTGGGACCTACTCTAACATGGAGGGTCCAGCTCCATTTTCACTCTGATTAAAAACACCAAGGGGTGAGGGATGGGCGGGGAGTGCTAAGTTCCAAAGAGGATGCCTGGTCCTCTATAACAGTGTTTCCCAACCAGTGTGCCTCCAGCTGTTGCAAAACTACAACTCCCAGCATGCCTGCACAGCCAAAGGCCTGCTGGGAGTTGCAGTTTTGAAACAGCTGGAGGCACACTGGTTGGGAAACACTGCTCTATAATATACATATAAGCAAAAAACGGAACAGCACCTCCTGAGACAAATCGCAGGTGCAAGCTACCCGGCTACTTTATTTGTTTGCTGTATTATTGCCGGGTAGCTTTCACCTGCGATTTGTCTCAGGAGGTGCTGTTCCGTTTTTTGCTAATATGTATATTATAGAGGACCAGGCATCCTCTTTGGAACTTAGCACTCCCCGCCCATCCCCCACCCCTTGGTGTTTTTAATCAGAGTGAAAATGTAGCTGGACCCTCCATGTTAGAGTAGTTCCCACCTGATAAGAAGCTACCTTGTCGTCTGGTAGGTGGGCCCGACATATTTTTGATCAATAATATGCGCTAAGAGCTTCTTCACTGCTTTGCAGTAAGTATTGGCGTCATTTATTTGACCCTGTTCACACATTCACCTGTTCACTCAGTCTTAGTGCATTTAGTGGTGTGCTGCTACTTTATTTGCTTGATATATATATATATATATATATATATATATATACCCCAATACAATTTTTTCATGTCTGTGCTTTCTTTCCCCATGTCTGGACATCAGACAAGTCTGGCAGATCTGTTTCTATTCAGAGCTTCCAGTTTACATGGCTTTATGGCTTTACTGCAGAGTGATGAGTTACAGGCTGGCCCCACCACACACTGATTACTCTCCAGTAACCATGTCTACTACACCTCCTGTGCCCATCTTACTACACCCATATATGAATCCTGCTAGTGTCTTGTCTCTTGCTACATCACATCACTGACAGTCCACAGGCTCTTCCCTCACCATCTCCAGGGTGCAATAAAACAGCAAGCACATCAAAATACATCTGTTTGTAATCCTATCATATATACGATACAGCCTGATGTGACTGATACATAGCCTGTTGTGTGTGATGCTGCCTGCTGAGCTGTGTATCTAATACTATCTTATATGATACTGTCTGGTGTGGTTTGTATCTCAGCTTATCATGTCAGATACTGTCTGCTGTTCCTCTGTAACAAAATCTAACATACTGTATGTGATACAGCCTACTGTTCCTGTATCAAAGATTCTCATGTGTGATACTGCCTGCTGAGCTGTGTATCTAATCCTATCTTGTATGGTACTGCATCCACATGTCAGTTCTGCAAAAGTTAGAACATGTCCTATTCTGGTCCTCAAAATGCAAACTTTGAACACATAGAAGTCAATGGATCTTCAAAAAAAAGGAGATTGCACATGGACAGTATACTTATTTAGCGGATCTGCAACTTGCAGACCACAAAACAGATATGGTTGTGTGCACGAGGCCTAATCCTATCTTATAATTTTTATCTTGACCTATCATGTGTGATACTCCATGTTATACGACCATGATCAGCCCAGGAAACACGGTCTGTGTGCAGGACGCATCTCCCAGGCCGACCACACCCTCCTGACCTGAACTGACTGTATCACGGTCATTTATGATACAACCAGTCTCTTATCTGATCATGGGGAATGTACACATGATGAGGTGAGTACACAAAAACTGCCCCGCGGTCAGGTAAAGACTGGTTCTGTATCATACATTAGCAAAAAACTAACAATTCAACAGCATTCTGCTAACACAAATAACCAAGTAAATACAATAGTGCCACACCCACTGTAGGAAATGTAAAATGATAATGCAGCATTATAAATGCGAGATTCTTGGCAAAAGCATTTTTGTACAAAATTAATTGAGCCTGACTGTCGATGTCAAGGCGATCTCTTAAGGACAGGAACCTAACACTAAATACTACCTCCACTGGTGCCATAATGCACGCTGAGCCCACACTATATTGTACCTCTTTGGTGCCACACTGGCGTCCAATCTGTTTAGGGAATGCAGGCTCCAGATTCAAACTGAGCCCACTTTGTATTTCACCTCTCCTGGTGCCAAATGGCCTCTAATAATTACTGGGAGAGCAGGCTACAGTGTTATACTTGCACTAATATCAGCCTATGGGGAGGACAGGTTAATCAGGAGTGCACAACCAATACATTACTATCATACACTCAGTTTGGGTCAGGGGAACCGTGGTCAGCATGAAAAAAGTGGACGACACATGGACGGTGATTCCTGGGACGGTTTTTCGTTTTCATGAGCCCTATAACTCTCATGTTTCATACTGAGCTCCGATAACAGTGACAACCATAGTGCCCCCATAACAGTGATATTCACATTTCCCCCTATAACAGTTGAATCCACAGTGCCCCCATAACAGTAATATCCACAGCACCCCCCATAACAGTGACATCCACAGCACCCCCATAACAGTGAAATCCATAGTGCCCCCATAACAGTGACATACACAGTGCCTCATAACAGTAATATTCACAGCACCCCCCCATTACAGTGCCATCCACAGTGCCCCCAATAACAGTGACATCCACAATGCTCCCCAAATGACATCCACAGTGCCCCCAAAGTGCCATCCACAGTGCCCCAATGTCATCCACAGTGCCCCAGTGACATCCACAGTGCCTACTAAGTGGCATCCAAAGTGCCTCCAGGTTCCATCCACAGTGCCTCCAGTTCCTGTGACAGTGCCCACTATGTGACATCCACAATGCCCCAAAGTACAATCCACAGTGCATCCCAAGTGCCATCTACAGTGCCTCCAGTGCCATCCACAGTGCCCAAAGTGCCATACAGTGCCCCCACAGTGGCCATGTGACATCCAAAGTGCCCCCAAGTGCCATCCACAGTGCCCCCAAGTTCCATCCACAGTGCCACCAGTGCCATCCTCAGTTCCCCCAAATGCCATCCAGTGCCCCATAAGTGCCATCCACAATGCCCACCATGTGACATCCATAGTGACCCCCAAAGTACAATCCACAGTGCTTCCAGTGCCATCCACAGTGCCTCCAAATGCCATCCAGTGCCCCCTAAGTGCCATCCACAATGCCCACCAATCGACATCCAAAGTGCCCCCTCAAGTGTCAGCCACAGTTCCCCCAAATGCCACCCACAGTGCTCCCAAGTACCATCATCAGTGCCCCCAAATGCCATCCACAGTGCCCCTCAAGGGCCATCCACAGTGCCTCCAGTGCCCCAAATGCCACCCAGTGCCCCCTAAGTGCCATCCACAATGCCCACCATGTGACATCCATAGTCACCCCCAAGTACAATCCACAGTGCCATCCACAGTGCCCCAAAATGCCACCCAGTGCCCCCTAAGTGCCATTCATAATGCCCACCATGTGACATCCATAGTGCCCCCTCAAGTGCCTTCCACAATGCCCCAAGTGTCATCCAATAATGCCTGCAGTACCATTCACAGAATCCTAAAATGCCACCCAGTGCCCCCTAAGTGCCATCCACAATGCCCACTATGTGCCATCCATAGTACACCCAAATACTATCCATAGTGCCCACAAGTGCTATTCACAATGCCCACCATGTGACATCCAAAGTGCCCACCATGTGATATCCACAATTCCCCCAAGTGCTATCCACAGTGCCCCCCAAGTGCCATTCCCAAAGCCCCCCAAGTGCCATCCACAGACTGTGCCGCCCAAGTTCCATCCACAGTGCCCCACATGTGACATCGACAGCGCCCCCTAAGTGCCAATCACAGTGCACCCCTAGTGAGAGTTTTAAAAAATATTTTTTTTTTAAAGTTCAAATTACCACCTTTCCTCAAAGTAAAATAAATAAATAAATACACACCATTGGTGTACGATCCACAATGCCCACCATGTGACATTCATAGTTCCCCCCAAGTGACATCCACAGTGCCTCCAGTGCCATCCACAGTGCCCCCAAATGCCATCTAGTGCCCCCAAAGTGCTATCCACAATGCCAACCAAGTGACATCCATAGTGCCCCCAAGTGCCATCCACAGTGCCCCCAAATGCCTTACACAGTGCCCAAAGTGCCATCAAGTGCCCCCCACAGTGGCCACCATGTGACATCAATAATGGCCCCCAAATGCCATCCACAGTGCTGAAAGTGCCATCCACAGTGCCAGCCACAGCACCGCCAAATGCCATCCAGTGCCCCCTAAGTGCCATCCACAATGCCTACCATGTCACATCCATAGTGCAAAAATGACTGTACTACTAAAATATAACAATATTTATCCCATACGGCCAATGGGCAATTTGCCATTTTTTGTCACTTCACCTCCCCCCCAATTTTTTTTTACAAAAGTGTTCAAAAAGTTACTCACACTTCAAAATGGTATCACTGAAAAGTACAAATCTGTAAGATCTAACAGTAAGTATAGCAACCAAGCAGTTTATTTTGTATTCATTGTGCATTTAATAAGCAGTGTGCTGTTACTTGTAGTTCTACATATAGGTCATCAATATCTGATTGGCAGGAGTCTAAGGCTAGGTCTACACGACGACATGTGTCGTGCGACAATAAGTCCCGCGACACATAGGGCACAACTACACTGCAACATGTGTCACGCGACATTTTGTCGCACCAATGCCGTGTGACAGTTTTTTATAATGATAGTCTATGGTGTCACACTGCAACATGCTGCGACTGCGACAGTCGCAGAAAAATCCATTTAAAATTGATTTTTTGCAACCGTCGCGTCGCAGTCGCAGCATGTCGCAGTGCGACACCATAGTCTAACATAAAAATTGTCGCGCGACATTGGTGCGACAAAATTTTGCGCAACACGTGTTGCAAATTGCGGATCCGCGAAAAACAAACAAAAAACAATGACATCCGTATGCCATGCGTTTATTTATTTTTTTGCAGATCCATTGTAACAATACCTAAAACGGACAAGAATAGGACATGTTATATTTTTTTTGTGGGGCTACGGAACAGACATACTGTTGCGGACAGCACACGGTGTGCTGTCCGCATTTTTTGCGGACCCATTGAAATGAATGGGTGCACATCCTATCTGCAAAAAAAATGGATCGCGCTGCTGGCCTGTGTGGGCGGAGCTTGCAGATCTGCATAAGCTCCGCCCACACATTGCTGCAGAGCGATCTGTGCCTGCAGGGGAGAGAGGATTGTGAGCTTCTGGAACCGGACAAGGTGAATAGTTACTGTTTTTTTTTTTTTTTAACACAGAGGGGGCACAATGGACATTGCTAATGTAAAGGAGGCACAATGGGCATTTATACTCTGGAGGGGGCACAGATATCATTGCTAATGTGAAGGGGACACAATGGGCATTTCTACTATGGAGGGGGCACAGAGGTCATTACTACTATGACGAGGGCACGGAGGCCATTATTACTATTAAGGGGGCACAATGGGGATTTCTACTATGGAGGGGACACAGAGAGAATTATTACTGTGAAGGGGGCACAATGGGCATTATTAATGTGAAGGGGGCACAATGGGCATTATTACTATGAAGGGAGCACAATGGGCATTATTACTATTAAGGTGGCATAATGGGCATTATTACTGTGAAGGGGACAATGGGCATTACTACTATTAAGGGGCATTATTACTGTGAAGGAGGCACAATGAGGATTATTACTGTGAGGGGGGCACAAAGAGGGCATGCCAACTGTGAAGGGGCACAGATAGGGGGCACAGATAGGCAGGGCCGTCTTTAATATTGATTGGACCCTGGGCAAAAATTTACTTGGGCCCCCTGGATCCCGCCTTCCCACACCTTAGCGTGCAATCACGCCCTCCACCACAACACACACACAAAAAATCCACACATCTGGTAGAGTCCAGTGAATGACTGTAAATACTTCCAGTTCTGAAGACTCCAGCGGCTCAGGATCAGTGCTCTGGGCAGCTGGGCTCAGGCTGGAAGTGGGCACCGCTCTGCAGGAAGGAGACCAGGGCTCGGCTCACCCTAGTGTTACAGTGCACCCCAGCACCCCACAGTATGCAGTATAGCACCCTATAGTATACAGCACCACACAGTATGCAGTTTAGCACCCCACACTATACAGTACCCCACAGTATATAGTAGAGCAGTATAGCAGCCCACAGTATACAACACCTCACTGTATACAGCACCCCAAACTATACACGATACAGCCCCCACACTATACAGTACAGCAGTATAGCACTCCCCCCCACACTATATAGGCCCCCCACACTATACAGCCCACCACACAGTATACAGGTCCCCACACAGTATACAGGCCACCCCCCCCCAGTATACAGCCCACCACACAATATACAGCCCATTACACAATATATAGCCCACCACACAATATAGAGCCCACCACACAATATACAGCCCACCACACAGTATACAGCACCCCACTATACAGTAGTTTACAGTATATTAACATAACAGCCCCTGTCACCTTTTTCTGATGTAATCTTTACACAAAAAAGCTCCACAGTTAACTTCTGCAACACTCAGTAGGACCTGTGATGACCTCATAGCCATGTGACCAGTAATTGCTAGGTTACTGGTCACATGGTAATGATGTCATTAAGGTCATAGAGCAAAACTCATTAAGGTCCTAGAATTAAGATCATTAACACAGTACGATCATGATGCCTGTGTAGCCGACAGCCTGACACCCGGGGCAGTAGCTAGCAGGGCTCAAGAGGCAGCTGCCTTGGGCCCCCCAGGAGCAACTGGGCCCAGGGCAGCTGCCCCTTTTGCCCCTTGGTAAAGACGGCCCTGCAGATAGGGCATTACTACTGTGAAAGGGCCATAGAGAGGGCACAACTACTATGAAGGGGGCACAATGAAGGGAAAAGTACTTTAAGGTGGCACAATGTGTGCATAACGACTGTTAGGGGGCACAATGTGGGCATATCTACTGTTAGGGGGCACACATCTGTACAAAACTACTATAAAGGTTGTAAAATAAGGACAATACTACTGTGAGGGGGTACGATTATTTTCAAAGTATTGGGGGGTGCCAGAGAAAGGACCCACCCCGGGTGCCGAACAACCTAGGCACGCCACTGCTTTTACTAAATAACACATTCATCAGCACAGTGAGCGGTGTAAACAGCAAGGGCAGTGCATGAAATAACCAATAACAAAGCTCCTTAACAGCAAGGAGCTTTGTTGTTGGTTGGGTATTGGCGATACAGGTCTGGTCAGGCAGGGGAAGCTGGCGAGAGCAGGAAAGAGGAGGGGCCAGCTCCTGGAAGTGGCTGTATTAAGGAGAGCAGGGCGCGCTGCCCATGGACCCTGGGGAGCCACAGACTCATGTGACTGGACTGTTCTGTGAGAAAAGCTAACCCTGCCCCCCCCCCCCCCCCCCCGCGGCCTTGTTGTTGTGGCAGTGAAAAGTCCGGCCTGTCAGTATTCAAGTAAGTGATTCCCCTCCTATCACCCCACTAGCGACCCTGCTTCCCCCTCCTTCTCTAACCCCAATAGTGACCCTGCTCCCCCCTCATCATGTCACCCCCCTAGTGACCCTGCTTCCCCCTCCTCCTGTCACATCACTAGTGACACTGCTCCCTCCTCCTCCTGTCACTTCACTAGTGACCCTGTTCCTCCCCTCCTCCTGTCACCTCACTAGTGACCCTGATTCCCCCTCCTCCTGTCACCTCACTAGTGACCCTGCTTTCCCCTCCTTCTGTCACCTCACTAGTGACCCTGCTCCCCTCTCCTCCTGTCACCCCACTAGTGACCCTGCTCCCCCATCATCCTGTCACCCCACTAGTGACCCTGATTCCCCCTCCTCCTGTCACCCCACTAGTGACCCTGCTCCCCTCTCCTCCTGTCACCCCACTAGTGACCCTGCTTCCCCCTCCTCCTGTCACACCACTAGTGACCCTGCTCCATCATCCTGTCACCTCACTAGTGACCCTGCTTTCCCCTCTCCTCCTGTCACCCCACTAGTGACCCTGCTTCCCCCTCCTCCTGTCACACCACTAGTGACCCTGCTCCATCATCCTGTCACCTCACTAGTAACCCTGCTCCCCTCTCCTCCTGTCACCCCACTAGTGACCCTGCTTCCCCCTCCTTCTGTCACCCCACTAGTGACCCTGCTCCCCCATCATCCTGTCACCCCACTAGTGACCCTGCTTCCCCCTCCTCCTGTCACCCCACTAGTGACCCTTCTTCCCCCTCCTCCTGTCACCCCACTAGTGACCCTGCTCCCTCCTCCTACTTCTCCTCTCTCCTCCTGTCACCCTACTAGTGACCCTGCTCCCCCTCCTCCTGTCCCCCCTAGTGACCCTGCTCCCCCCTCCTCCTGTCACCCCACTAGTGATCCTGCTCCCTCCTCCTACTTCTCCTCCTGTCACCCTACTAGTGACCCTGCTCCCCCTCCTCCTGCCCCCCCTAGTGACCCTGCTCCCCCCTCCTTCTGTCACCCCACTAGTAACCCTGCTTCCCTCCACTAGTGACCCTGTGTGTTTCTGTATGGAAAGGAGCCTGGTTGGGATGTGGTGAGGCCTAGCTGTGTGTCTGTCCCTGTGTGTATATGTTTCTCCCTGTGTGTGTGTGTGTATGTCCCTGTGGTGTGTATGTCCCTGTGTGTGTGTGTCTGTCTGTGTGTCTGTGTGTGTCTGTCACTGTGTGTATGTCCCTGTGTTTGTGTGTATGTCCCTGTGTTTGTGTGTCTGTCCCTGTGTGTGTGTTGTCCGTGTGTGTTGTGTGTGTCTGCCCCTGTGTGTTGTGTGTGTCTGCCCCTGTGTGTGTGTGTCTGCCCCTGTGTGCGTGTCTGCCCCTGTGTGCGTGTGTCTGTCCCTGTGTGTGCGTGTCTGTCCCTGTGTGTGCATGTCTGTCCCTTTGTGTGAGTGTTTGTCCCTGTGTGTGTGTCTGTCCCTGTGTGTGTGTCTGTCCCTGTGTGTGTGTCCCTGTGTATGTGTCTTCCCCTGTGTGTGTGTCTGCCCCTGTCCCTGTGTGTGTGTCTGTCCCTGTGTTTGTGTGTGTCTGTCCCTGTGTATCTCTCCCTGTGTGTGTGTGTCTGTGTATGTCCCTGTGTGTGTGTCACCATCACCATGCCCACAGTATTCCTATGTCTTGACGCAGCTGCATCAGGACGTTCTGCGCGGGGCAAGAAGAAGAAGATGGAAGAGGAGGCAGCGCCGCCAGCATGGAGTCCGTGGGATTGACACAGGGAGGCACACTAAGGACTACCACATTATCAAGACTAGTGTTATCTATGTTTTTACATAGAACAGCAGGTAACACTACCACATTATCAGCACTAGTGTTATCTGTGGTTTTACATAGGACCGCAGGTAACAATACTACATTTTCTGTACTTTCATTACTGTGTTATCTGTGTTGTTACATAGGACTGCAGGGGACAGCTACTATATTATCTGTACTCAGAGAGTTATCACTGTATAGGGGGCCCACTGAGACTTAATCGCCCAAGGGCCCACATGAGCCTGGAGCCGACGCGGTGCGATATGTGTGTGGGGCTGTGTGTGGGTGTGGCTTCAGGGTGGGCGGGGACACAGGGGCCCCATAATCTTCTATTGCCCGGGGGCCCCATGAGTTGTCAGTTCGCCTCTGGTCTCCACCTAGTATAACTGAGTTGCCTCATTATAATATAAGGCGCCAAAGTATACGGGGCCAACAGCGGACGAACGGGGGGGTTCTTTAGAAAAAAGAAAAGTGCCATGGCATTAGTGGGGGCCGCCCTATAAGGTAGGATAATAATTAGACTAGAGCTAGCCTGATGAAAGGTCCTCTTTAAGGGTTCATTTCATAAAAAATGCAGTGGCTAGTAATTAAAGTTTTTTCTCATTTTCAAATAAACATTTGAAATAAAGCTCTGCACTGTTCGCCTCCATATCGCTGTGTGTTTCTCTGAAACCATTGTGCATCTATTGATTGCTGCTTCATGTAATACATGTACAGATGGCAGACCAGTGTGTGACTGTGCTGGTCTGCTTGTGTGAACAAAAAGCCAATGAAAAATCAAGAACAGTTGAAAGGGGAACGAGCCAGCAATGCTGACAGCACAATAACTTATTGTCAGAAGTGTTCCTAAAGGGATGGTAATTAGAATTTGCTGTGGCTTACTTTCTACAATCACCAACAAGAGTTGCTTTTCGGAAAATGAGTTTTCCTTTCATCTGTTAAAAAAAAAAAGGAATAATAGATGGTTTCTGGCAATATGCACCGAGAATTTTTATAGGATTAAGCTATAAACGCACATTATCAAATGGCACGTTTACATGGTTATATCTAGAAATAGATAGATAGATAGATAGATAGATTGATAGATAGGATTGACATTAATCGGTTATATTCAAGTGTTTAAAAATAATCTCATATCTATCTATCTCTGTATTTTTTTACTATCCCCTCCTCTGCCCATAGGGCATGTGCATCTGCTCCCTCTGGCTCTTAAAGGGCCAGCACATGCATACCCTAATCTTCACCACCCAACCAATCATTGTTTTCTTTAGGCACCTTTCCCTGTGGGACGATTGCCGAATAATTGGTTCCATAGCTTGCTAGTTCCTACGAAGGGGTGCTGATCCTGTTTTCTGCCTGTGTACAGACTCTCTGCCTGTTCACTGGATTCTTATCTTCCGCTTCCTGACTCTGCCTGACCTCCATATTGACCCTTCACTGCCTGCCTTAACCTAGGACCATTTTCTGTTTGTCAGCTGTCAATCACACAGAGACTATTCTAGAAGGTAGCAGCCTGGTGGTTCACATGCAGTGAATTACATATCCCTGTACAAGGGTTAAAGGGTTAAACCAAGGGAGTGCCAGAAGAATGCCCGTAAGAGTAGCCCTAAGACAAATCTGTTGGTTGACACAGTGGTCCACATCTTCTGCTGTAACATCTGTAACTTAAAATAAACTAAATCTACATCTTATGCATGCAGCAGTGTAGTTATATATTTAAAGAGGACCTTTCATGTTTTTTTTGTGTAAATACCTTTCCTTGACAGGTACCCCCGCTGATGCTGCCACCCTGCCTGTTTTTTCAAATATTGCTCATTGGCTGAGACCAGGGAGAGACCGTCCTGATTCTGATCGAAGCCAGCCAGCAATGCATCTTAAGCACGCTTTGTACGCGCGTGCACATTGTGAGGGTAAGGAGATTTCACAATTCACGCGTGCGCAGTGTGAGGGTAGGGAGAAAAGACCATCAGATCTCCTTACCCCTGAGGGTGCACGCGCATTGTCTGTAAGTCAGTGCTCCCTGTAAATTTACCTTACCGTGCCGTGGTAGTGCGCTTGCGCTGAGGCGCACACCCCCGGAAGTTGAGGCGCACACCCCCGGAAGTCATGAGGGGTAAGGTACTTTCACGAAGTAAGGATTTTTTTTAGAACAGGTACGCCTCGCTGTGCCCACCTGCAGTTTTCCCACTCAGTATGTTAATCCTGAGCATCGGTACAGGGAGGAGAAGGCGAACCTCTATATCGGCGCTGTCAGCAGGAGTCAGATACCAGGGGGTATCTGACTCCTGCTGACAGCGCCGATATAGAGGTTCCCATTTCTTCTTCACCTTCTTCACAGATTAATTCATCCCGACGACCGCATCCACGGCACGGGTAGGAACCAAGGCAGCAGCGCAGGCACCCCGAATGCTGATCGGGCATTATCAGCCAAGCTCAACAAGGCCGTTGTGACTTGTCACAACTAAAGTTGGTAAGCGCAACTTATTTTTTGTTATCCTTCTAAATGAAACATAAGGCGCTGCCTTCCTGTTCTTTTCTTCTATTTACACTACTATTTGTGTTAGACTCAACTTCAGGGAGAATTAGTTAGGGTCAGTTGTTTTCTAAGCGGTTCTTCTATTTATCATAATCTGTTTGCTCCATTACCTGACTCCATCATCACCTCATCCATTATTAATTTACCATCACCATACAGTTCTTGTCATCTATTGGTGAGATCCAATTTTCTTGCATTCCTGTTATTGTGCATGTGACTTTCCAGGTGTTACACAATTAAGCTCTACTGTAAGTCCTTGGGGTTTCTAAGTATTAGGAGACAGAGTTAGAACCCAAGCAACACTACTACTATAGTATGTCTATGGTCCAGCCGGCACCATTAGACCTGCACAGTTGAGATAATGAAGATTGTAAGAAAATGCATGCAGGATGTGGCACCCACTATCAAAGAAAGTGCCGTCAAAAAATTGATTTGGATCCAAATAGATTCTACCCAAATCAAAAGCACTCCGATTGGGCTGAAAATTGATGCATGACACTCTGAGGTCTCCTAAGACTTTTTCTCTCTC
This sequence comes from Bufo gargarizans, assembly GCF_014858855.1. Classification (NCBI taxonomy): domain Eukaryota; kingdom Metazoa; phylum Chordata; class Amphibia; order Anura; family Bufonidae; genus Bufo; species Bufo gargarizans. The sequence continues at coordinate 321,602,056 of NC_058084.1, forward strand.
ATTTTTCTCTCTTTTTAAGTGTTTTTTCCCGAATATTTTCTCCCCCCCCACCCCTTCAAGCTAGTAAATAATGTTAGGTTGACACTGCCATATATCTGCTGGATAAAAACTGTGGCAGGTTGTGTACATAGAATATCCTGGCAATACAACAATTTTTCCCCACTTTTGGCATTAGGAAAGCAATCCTGTAGTCATCACAATTCTTGATGCAAATGATAAACTTGTCAGCTTGTATGCAACCAAGAATGAAGCTTGCCATGCTAGCCAGTGTGCCCAAAGACCCAGTTCTTCAAAGCTCTGCCCCTGCTGTGACAGTTGGTCAAGGCCAGTGTCATCATCATTCTGCTCCTCACTAGCTCCTCCACTGGTAGCTCCTTCTCCACTTCCTCCTAGATGGATTACATCCATACGAGCCTCCAACAGCTAGAAGGTGGCGAGCAAGATGTGGAAGCTATTCTTCTTTGACCATCCCTTGTTCCATCAGCACGAGCATTTTATGTAATGTTAATATCAGAGGAATGACATCATTGATGCTGCTATTGTCCCTACTCGCAAATCTAGTGGCCTCTTTGTAGGGTGTTAATATGTAAAATGCCTCCCTGATGAGCTGCCTGAGCTGAAAATATCAATAACTGCTGTGGAAGTGTTGTCACAATGTTCCTGCCATTGTCGTTGACCATCTCGTTCCGTCGTCGGAATTGACTGCCAGATCCGCCAATCTGCATGTGACTGAAAGCATTTGCGAGACGCATCCAGATGCGGAACCGTCTTACAAATGAATTGCAAGAACGTATCCGTCTCTCCGCTTGTCATGCGGACAGACGGATCCGCCTTGTATCTTTTTTCACATTTTTACCGGTCTGTACATGCGCAGGCCGGAAGGACGGATCCGACATTCCGGTATTTTGAATGCCGGATCAGGCACTAATACATTCATATGGGGAAAAATGCTGGATCCGGCATTCCGGCAAGTCTTCTGTTTTTTTCACCGAAGATAAAACAGTAGCATGCTATGGTTTTCTCTTTTGCCTGATGTATCCTGAACGGATTTCTTTCCATTCAGAATGCATGGGGATATGCCTGATCAGTTATTTTCTGGTATAGAGCCCCTAGGACGGAACTCTATGCCGGAAAAGAAAAACGTTAGTGTGAAAGTACCCTTAGCAACCGATTCGCTGTGTGGCTTTTCTTGCCCATACTCATCAGTTCCTCAGTATGCACATATGAAATGAAGGAGCAGGAGTGGAAACTAGTGATGAGCGGCAGGGGCAATATTCGAATTTGCAATATTTAGGGAATATTTTGTAGAATATTCGTCATATATTCGCGAATTCGAGAATTCAAGATTATATTCTTGATTGCGAAAATCGACAATGTATTATTCGCGTAATGCGTGCGAAATACCGGCATGGGTCACTTATGCTACAGTTTTTCAAGCTGGCATAAATTTCCTGAGACTGGAGAAAATGGTTGGCATGGCAGAACATTAGAATAGCTTTATATGCAGATAGAGTGCGCCAATATATTCGCACTTGCGAATTTTCGGAAATGAATGATTCACATATTTTTTCACAATACGTGGAACTAGTGACATCACAGGACTATGTCTCTAGCATGTAAAGTTGCAAGAAAAAGTATGTGAACCCTTTGGAATGATATGGATTTCTGCACAAATTGGTCATAAAATGTGATCTGAATTTCATCTAAGTCACAACAATAGACAATAACAGTCTGCTTAATCTAATAACACGCAAAGAATTAAATGCTACCATGTTTTTATTGAACACACCATGTAAACATTCACAGTGCAGGTGGAAAAAGTATGTGAACCCTTGGATTTAATAAATGGTTGTACCTCCTTTTGCAGCAATAACTTCAACCAAACGTTTCCTGTAGTTGCAGATCAGACGTGCACAGCGGTCAGGAGTAATTCTTGACCATTCCTCTTTACAGAACTGTTTCAGTTCAGCAATATTCTTGGGATGTCTGGTGTGAATCGCTTTCTTGAGGTCATGCCACAGCCTCTCAATCGGGTTGAGGTCAGGACTCTGACTGGGCCACTCCAGAAGGCGTATTTTCTTCTGTTTAAGCCATTCTGTTGTTTATTTACTTCTATGCTTTGGGTCGTTGTCCTGTTGCAACACCCATCTTCTATTGAGCTTCAGCTGGTGGACAGATGGCCTTAGGTTCTCCTGCTAAATGGCTTGATAAACTTGGGAATTCATTTTTCTTTCGATGATAGCAATCCGTCCAGGCCCTGACGCAGCAAAGCAGCCCCAAACCATGATGCCCCACCACCATACTTCACAGTTGGGATGAGGTTTTGATGTTGGTGTGCTGTGCCTCTTTTTCTCCACACATAGTGTTGTGTGTTTCTTCCAAACAACTCAACTTTGGTTTCATCTGTCCACAAAATATTTTGCCAGTACTTCTGTGGAACATCCAGGTGCTCTTGTGCAAACTGTAAACGTGCAGCAATGTTTTTTTTGGACAGCAGTGGCTTCCTCTGTGGTATCCTCCCATGAAATCCATTCTTGTTTAGTGTTTTACGTATCAGTGGATTCGCTAACAGGGATGTTAGCATATGCCAGAGACTTTTGTAAGTCTTTTGCTGACACTCTAGGATTTTTCTTCACCTCATTGAGCAGTCTGCGCTGTGCTCTTGCAGTCATCTTCACTCCTAGGGAGAGTAGCAGCAGTACTGAACTTTCTCCATTTATAGACAATTTGTCTTACCGTGGACTGATGAACAGCAAGGCTTTTGGAGATACTTTTATAACCCTTTCCAGCTTTATGCAAGTCAACAATTCTTAATCGTAGGTCTTCTGAGAGCTCTTTTGTGCGAGGCATTATTCACATCAGGCAAAGCTTCTTGTGAAAAGCAAACCCAGAACTGTTTTTTATAAGGCAGGGCAGCTGTAACCAACACCTCCAATCTCATCTCATTGATTGGACTCCAGTTGGCTGACACCTTCTCCAATTAGCTCTTGGAAATCTCAATAATCTAGGGGTTCACATACTTTTTCCACTTGCACTGTGAATGTTTACATGGTGTGTTCTATAAATACATGGTAACATTTAATTATTTGTGTGTTATTAGTTTAAGCAGACTGTGATTGTCTATTGTGGTGACTTAGATGAAGATCAGATCACATTTTATGACCAATTTGTGCAGAAATCCATATCATTCCAAATGGTTCACATCCTTTTTCTTGCAACTGTATGTATGGACAGCAGAACCTTTTTCACTGCCTAACACCCTGCACTGGAACCTATGAGCTACACTATAGATCAATCTAACCTACACTGACTATCTCCCCCTAACTATCTGAATTATATATATAAGTTAACTGTCTAATGTAATACAACAAAGCACAGAGCACAGCAGTGATACTGCTGTCTCTCTCATAACTGCAATAAACTTTAGAAAATAGCTGCTGTGGCGGGCGCAGCACTATGAAGTGCCTTTTGCACTGTGACAGAAGAATTTTGATATCTCTGTCCTTTTAGTCTAACCAGACTGTTTGTTACTCTGTAATTCCTCTAGAGCCATTCTATGGAAGCAGTAGGTTTAAAAAGCACACCAAATGAAATAATAACTTTAATAACTTCAACTTGTCTTCATATATAACACTGCCGCCTCCGCAACAGATAGTCCATGTATAAAACACGTGTTGAAGAAAGTATCAAAAAATGGCGGTATGCATAAGACGGTTGTTCAACTGTTCAATCTTGTTATTCAACATAAAATGGTGGATATATTTCTCTCTTCAGTATATGTACTCTCACTTTAAGCTATTTAAGCACTTTATGATCTCTTTGAGACGTATATCTGAGGTTAAGCAATAGTTCACTTGCTCTACTTGGTTTGAAGTTTGCTCTATACAATTGCTTATCATCTGGTATGAGCAGTTTGCAGTTTGTATGCAATTTGTAATTTGTATGCAATTTTGATTGTATGATTGTATGGCTCAGTAGTTCGTTTGTATGCAATTTGTTTAGATTGTATGATTGTATGGATTGGTTTGGTGGAGCTGTAAGTAAACATACATATAACCAGTTCAGTATACAGTTCTAATCACTATATTAACAGTAGGAACATTATAGAACTGTTCTAAATACCTATTTTGGCCTCTTGCTTCCATAAAACACAGCTCTTAGTGGAGTGAATGTCTGTTTAGCTCATCTCCTCTGGTGTAATGATACTTGAAGCTCCTGCTAGGGGATTTCCCACACAGGCTGTGTGTGAGGCTGGCTGTGATTGGTCAAAACACCTGCTGTGTGTGAAGCTGGCTTTGATTGGTCAAGACTCCTGCCCAGCAACAACAGTTAAACGCTATGATTTCTGTTGTTCTGCTATGTCTTTGAGCTTACCCTACATTATATAATAAATCTTAAAGGCTTATTATCTTTTCTGCGTCTGTGAACACAATATATAACTGTTATATGATATCCAAACATGAAGTAACTGTAATTAACTCTGCTTTTGCCTTTAACACACAAAAATAGGAACTGTATTAAGGTTATTGGCAGGTCTAGCTGTATAAACATATAAGCTATGTTAGCAACCTAGTACAGGTCTTAGCTGGGCAGCTACAGCTGCTGGGGAGGTTCTTATATAGTAAGGAGTAGGCAAATTTTCTATTGGTTGCTAGGGATGTGTCATGGTCTTACCTTCTCACTGTTCTCCTTCGTTTGACATGTGCTGGTGGCCATCTTGGTTTCTGGGTTTCTTGTAGCCTCCCACCCTGCGGCTCCTCCTTCCCACTGGGAGGAGCTGGATGCCTAGCTCATATATATAGAAGGTCTGTGGCTTCAGTTCCTTGCTTGGTCCTCCTGTGTTCACATGCTTCTAAGACTGCTGCTGCTTCTGGTTCCTGATCCTGGCCTCGTCTGACTACCCCGTTGGTTCCTGATCCTGGCTTCGTCTGACTACCCCGTTGGTTCCTGATCCTGGCTTCGTCTGACTACCCCGTTGGTTCCTGATCCTGGCTTCGTCTGACCACCCTCCTGGTTCCTGACCTCTGTCTACGCAAGACCCTGCTTCGGTTTAGCCATCCGTTTGGACTTTTGCTACGGCTTGATTTCCAATAAAGCCTTCTTATTTCCACTCATCTCTGTTGTACGTCTGGTTCATGGTTCCATGACATTAGGACCAAGCCATGAATTCTGACGGTACAGGGCCATCCTCGCTACCTACGCTGGTTGCCAGACTTGATCAGCAGGATCACCTGTTGGGTCGGTTCGCTGTGGCGTTGCAAACCCTGCTTGAACGCACGGCTCATTTCGCTTCCGTTGCCGATGGGTCGGTTGTCGCTCCTGGGCCCGCTCCTACTGCCGCTCCGGTTGTTGCGCCAGAGTCTACCCCGACACCTGTTGCTGCGCCTGCGGTGTCTCGGGGTATGACCGGTTCTGCCCCCCTTCCACAGCGCTTTGGGGGAGAGCCAACTCAGTGCCGAGGTTTCCTTAACCAGGTGGGCATTTATTTCGAGTTGCTGCCACATGCCTTTCCTACTGAGAGATCAAAGGTGGGCTTCTTGATCTCGCTGCTCTCGGACAAGGCCTTGGCCTGGGCCAGCCCTTTATGGGAGAACAACAATCCGGTGGTTGCCGAGTTTTCCGGTTTTGTTGCTTCTCTTCGGAAGGTATTCGATGTGCCGGCTCGTGCTGCCTCTGCTGCGAAGCTCCTTATGTCCATCAGACAGGGTTCACGATCCGTAGCTGAATACGCCATTGAGTTTCGTACCCTGGCAGCAGAGGTGGGCTGGAATAATGAGGCTCTGGTCGCTGCTTTCTCTCATGGTCTCTCGGATGCCTTGAAGGATGAGGTTGCAGCTAAGGACCTACCAGTAGAGCTCGAGTCTCTTATTTCTTTCCTGATTTTGATTGACACCAGACTCAGGGAGAGACCTTCCTTTAAGGAGAGCCTGCGGAGGTCTCCTAACAGATTGGCGCCTACGTTTGCTGTCCCACCCGTGCCTCCCTCTCCTCCCACGCCTCCTGGGGATGACTTGTCTGGGGGTGAACCCATGCAGCGGGGGTTTGCTCGCCTGTCTGAGGGGGAGAGGGTACTCCGGAGACGCGAGGGCCGATGCATGTACTGTGGTCTCGGTGGGCATTTTCGGTTGGCATGTCCGAACCGTCCGGGAGAACGCTCGCACCTGAGGTCCTGTCGGGGGCAGATCTTGGGTGGAGTCTCCTCGTCCCCGGTTTCCCGTGTTGACAAACCACTGATCACGGTTGTCCTCTCCTGGGTCGGGGGCTCGGTGACGACCCAGGCGTTGGTGGACTCTGGTGCTGGTGGTTTGTTCATTGATAGAGTGTTCGTTGCCGCCAATTCCATTCCTCTGCAGCCTCGAGGTTCTCCACTGGCTCTTGAGGCGATAGACGGCAGACCCCTTCTGCCGCCACACGTGACTCATGAGACCCTTCCAGTGGGGATAGCCATTGGTGCCGTTCACAGAGAGTCGGTCTGTCTCCAGGTTATTTCGTCTCCACACTACTCGGTGGTCTTGGGGTACCCCTGGCTCCAGAAGCATAATCCGACTTTCGATTGGAGATCGGTCGAGATCCTCTCGTGGTCACCGCAGTGTGGGGCTAGTTGCATCCATGGGCCTGTCAAGTTGCTGTGTACTTCCTCGGACTCTCTGTTGCCTCCTGAATACGAAGAGTACCGGGATGTATTCGATAAGGTGCGCGCGGTTGCCCTACCTCCGCACCGCCCATACGATTGTGCCATAGAGTTACAATCCGGTGCCGTTCCTCCTCGTGGCAAAGTCTATCCACTGTCGGTAGCGGAGAATGAGGCCATGGAGGAGTACGTGAGGGAGGCGCTTTCACGCGGACACATTCGCAAATCCTCGTCCCCGGCAGGGGCTGGATTTTTCTTTGTGAAAAAGAAGGGCGGCGAGTTGAGGCCTTGCATCGATTACAGGGGTCTCAATCGCATCACGATCAAGAACGCTTACCCGATACCCTTGATTTCCGAGCTGTTCGATCGCCTCAAAGGGGCCACGGTCTTTACCAAACTCGACCTGAGGGCGGCATATAACCTGGTAAGGATCAAGGCGGGCGATGAGTGGAAGACCGCGTTTAACACCAGGACCGGTCATTATGAATCCTTGGTTATGCCCTTTGGGTTGTGCAATGCGCCCGCAGTCTTCCAGGAATTCATCAACGATGTTTTCCGTGTCCTGTTGCAGCAGTGTGTGGTGGTCTATTTGGATGACATCTTGGTATATTCTGCATCCATGGAGGCCCACATTCTGGATGTCAGACGAGTGTTGCAACGCTTACGAGAGAACAAGCTGTTCGGTAAGCTTGAGAAATGCGAATTTCACCGATCCCAGGTAACCTTCTTAGGTTACATCATTTCCGCTGAGGGGTTCTCCATGGATCCTGAGAAGGTTTCGGCTGTCTTACAGTGGCCCCAGCCCAGTGGGCTTCGTGCCCTGCAGCGCTTTTTGGGCTTCGCCAATTATTATCGGAAGTTCATCAGGGACTTTTCCATGCTAGCCAAGCCTCTCACGGATCTGACCAGGAAGGGCAGTAATCCTCAGATCTGGCCGCTCGAGGCCATCCGAGCTTTTGAGGCTCTAAAGTCCGCCTTTGTGTCGGCTCCGATTCTGTCGCATCCCAACCCTGGGTTGCCTTTTGTCCTCGAGGTGGACGCGTCTGAGACGGGAGTAGGCGCCCTCCTGTCTCAGCGTAGAACACCAGAGGGTCCTCTGCTTCCTTGTGGGTTTTACTCCCGGAAACTGTCTTCCGCGGAGTGCAACTATCAGATTGGTGACAGGGAGTTATTGGCCATCGTGCAGGCCCTTAAAGAATGGAGGCACTTGCTCGAGGGCTCGGTGGTTCCGGTTCTCATCCTGACGGACCACAAGAATCTGACCTACCTCTCTGAGGCCAAGAGATTGACACCACGTCAGGCCAGATGGGCTCTGTTCTTGTCACGTTTTAATTACGTGGTCTCCTACCTACCCGGCTCCAAGAACATCAGAGCGGATGCCTTATCACGGCAGTACTCCGAGCTGTCCGGGGAGGAGTCGATTCCGACTACGGTCATACCCCCGAATCAGATCCTGCCCGCTATTCGCACCAGCCTGACCTCTCCTCTGGGTGAGCAGATTTTGGCGGGTCAATCTGGTGCTCCCTCTGGGAGACCCAACGGCAGATGTTTTGTGCCTGAGGAGTTGCGCACTCGGTTGTTGCGAACCTACCATAACTCCAAGGCCGCGGGGCACCCTGGAAAGAATCAGCTGTCCTGGGCGGTTTCACGTCTGTTCTGGTGGCCTTCTCTACGTTCCGACATCGCCGCATATGTAGCGGCATGCTCCGTTTGTGCCCAGAGTAAGTCCCCTCGGCACCTTCCGTTGGGCCTTTTGCAACCCATAGCCACCGGGGAGCGTCCATGGTCACACCTGGGGATGGATTTCATTGTGGACCTCCCTGCATCCCGAGGCCATACGGTCATTCTCATGATTGTGGATCGGTTTTCCAAAATGTGCCACTGTGTTCCTCTCAAGAAGTTACCCTCTGCACAAGAGTTGGCCTCGATTTTTGCCAGGGAGGTCTTCCGGTTGCACGGTTTGCCCAAGGAGATTGTGTCGGATCGGGGGAGTCAGTTTGTGTCCAGGTTCTGGCGCGCCTTTTGCTCCCAGTTGGGGATTCATCTCTCTTTCTCCTCGGCCTACCACCCTCAGTCCAATGGGGCCGCAGAACGATCCAATCAGGCCTTGGAGCAATTCCTTCGTTGCTATGTCTCCGATCACCAAGACAATTGGGTTGACCTCCTGCCTTGGGCTGAGTTTGCCAGGAACACGGCGGTGAACTCTTCCTCTGGGACGTCTCCCTTCATGGCCAATTATGGGTTCCAACCTGCCGTGTTACCGGAGGTATTCTCTCCCCAGGATACTCCGGCTGTGGAGGATCACCTTTCCGTCCTACGTACTTCTTGGGTACAGATCCAGAGGTCCCTTGAGGTCTCTGCGCAACGCCAGAGACTCCAGGCTAATCGCAGACGAGCGCCCGCTCCTTCCTACCAGGTCGGAGACCGTGTATGGTCGTCCACCCGCAACCTCAACCTTCGAGTGCCCACTCCCAAGCTGGCGCCTCGCTTTGTTGGTCCCTTCCGAGTGCTTCACAGGGTAAACCCGGTAGCCTATGCCCTTGCGCTTCCTCCTGGCATGCGGATCTCCAACGTGTTTCATGTCTCCCTGTTGAAGCCATTGGTGTGTAATCGTTTCACTTCCTCGGTTCCTCGGCCCCGTCCGGTCCAAGTGGGCAATCGTGAGGAATATGAGGTGAGCAATATCCTGGACTCACGCCTGGTCCGCGGTCGGTTGCAGTTTTTGGTCCATTGGCGTGGTTATGGTCCAGAGGAGCGTTCCTGGGTTCCCTCCGCAGATGTCCATGCTCCTGCGTTGCTCCGAGCCTTCCACGCACGCTTCCCTCTGAAACCGTTCCTTACTCCGCGGAGGAGGGGCCCTTGAGGGGGAGGTACTGTCATGGTCTTACCTTCTCACTGTTCTCCTTCGTTTGACATGTGCTGGCGGCCATCTTGGTTTCTGGGTTTCTTGTAGCCTCCCACCCTGCGGCTCCTCCTTCCCACTGGGAGGAGCTGGATGCCTAGCTCATATATATAGAAGGTCTGTGGCTTCAGTTCCTTGCTTGGTCCTCCTGTGTTCACATGCTTCTAAGACTGCTGCTGCTTCTGGTTCCTGATCCTGGCCTCGTCTGACTACCCCGTTGGTTCCTGATCCTAGCTTCGTCTGACTACCCCGTTGGTTCCTGATCCTGGCTTCGTCTGACTACCCCGTTGGTTCCTGATCCTGGCTTCGTCTGACCACCCTCCTGGTTCCTGACCTCTGTCTACGCAAGACCCTGCTTCGGTTTAGCCATCCGTTTGGACTTTTGCTACGGCTTGATTTCCAATAAAGCCTTCTTATTTCCACTCATCTCTGTTGTACGTCTGGTTCATGGTTCCATGACAGGATGTTGCTAAGTTGTGACAAAGCCTTCTTATTGGCCCACAAGCTAGAAGAAGGGAGGGATGAAAACCTGATGTGTACTGTGTAAAAAAAAAAAAAAAAAACTAATATTCATCATTGCGAATATATAGCACGATATTCTAAATATTTGTGAATTCTCGAAGTGCCAATATTCACGATAAAAATTTGCAATGCGAATATTCACACTCAACACTAGTGAGAACAATACTCTGCCCTGTTTCTGTTGGGAAAGGGAGTAAGCCTATTGAGACGGATATGGATGAAGGATGTGAATAAGAGTCTGAAGTGGAAACCAGGCCACCATAAACATGGAGGTGTCATTAGGACCATTGCCCTAGTGGTGTGTCAACACTACCACACAAAACATTGACCCAGTGGGCTGCGAAAGTCAAATACTGTCCCTGGCTGTGACAGCTGCTCCATGTGTCCATGGTGGCATGCACCTTTCCAGAAAGCAACAATTCCTTGGAGCCATGTGAGAGTAAAAGTCACAGATTACTTTTTTTTTTTTTGAAATGGAAGACTATTTTTTTAAAAGAAATATCCCAATTGTACAAAATAAATCTTGCCAATGGCAATAGTTTGGTATATGCAGACAAACTGGAGAAAACAGATTTTTGGGGAGACAATGCAATGTTTATCAATTTTGGTGAAAACCTGGTGTTATAGCAGTAGGTATGGAACCACTGTGCCAACCAACCAGTTTGACTTGGGAATAGCTCTAAGGGAATTATGCTGGTGGTCCCCTGATATTCATCCTTTAACTCATATGGTAGGATTTGGACTTCACTGCAAGGGAACCACCAGGCTGCTACCTCTTGAAATAGTCCACATGTGCTTGATTGTTGTAGGGGACAGGCAAAACTAGCAGTCAGGAAACAGGCAGAGGTCAAGGCTGGCATAGTTCTTGTGAATTCATGAAACAAGTTTAAGGTCAGGGCAGGCAGCAGTACTAATATCATAGACCATAATTACTGAATCTAAAGATGGGGTAAACTTAGGTTTTGCAGACTTGCACTAAATTTATTACAGTGGCTCAGGCTGAATAAATCTGGTGCAGGGATAGACACTCTAACTCTACTCTATGCCATCTATTGGTTGGCTTTTTATAAAAAATAATTATGCCAGATTTGTGGAGCTTTTGTGCATGCTTGAAAAAAGTATAGAAACAAGAAACCGTATGCACCAGATATGCACCAGATTGCGATAATTAGCAACAATTTGCACCACTTTTGAGATAGATTTTAGTGCACTGAAGCCACTTTAGTAAATCTGGGCCACTGTATGTTAGCTCAGGCACATAAATAATAAATAGGTAAATAGATTAATTTTTTTCAATACTGTTTTAGGAAAATAAAAATCTAATTTGGATAGAATTCACTACAATATAAAGACAGGTTAGGTAAACAACTCTGATACATGTAGTTCTTAGAAGTTTTTACTAATTATTTTCTTAGAGTCCAATGCAATGCACTTTAGGTCCAGTACACAGCTTTAATAACATGGAATTTTTGACAGATAATTTTCATAATTTGTTTGGGGAAAAAAAATTGCACTTGGACAGTGTCCAATAAAGTAACATCCACAAATGACAAATGACTACGTGGGACCACATGGGACCACATTACTACTCCTATCACCTGATCTTACCTTATTTCTAACACAGCTTTTCAACCAGTACCAACAGACTAATACGTAAGGTTATGTAGACTAGTCTGTGCTTAGTAGACTTTTTGTAATAAAACTTTTAACGGTTCTTTTGGGTAAAAAAAACACAGTTGGACGCAATCTGAAAAATTGTAACAGTTTTTTTTGTAAGAAATACTGGCCTAATTAAGTATCACTTGCTATAAACACACTATAAATTGGCATTGATGCACCAAATTGCACTTAATTGAGCACTTATAAAAGGTTGAACAATTGCAACAGTTTTGTTTTTTAATAAGAACTATAGGGCCAATTAAATGTGCCCTGCTATTAACACACTGTACACTGGTATCGACACTGGTACTAATGCGCTAAAGTGTGCTATAAACTGTAGAAAAATTGCAACTCTTTTTTGGGGTAAGAAATACAGGTCCAATTAAACATCCCCTGTTTTGAACACACTATAACCTGGTATTGATATACTAAACTGCACTTAATTAATAGTTGAAAATTGCATTGTTTTTTTTAATAAGAACTATAGGGCCAATTAAATATCCCCTGTACACTGGTATTGACACACTAATATAAGATTATTTGTGCACTTACAAATAGCAGAAAAATTGCAGGTGCAATTGTGTAGCATATTTAGCAAAGTATATGCTGCTGGTGACACTGGAAAATATGCCTATTGCACATTTATGGACTGTAGAAGTTTTGCAACAGGTTTTTGTACAAAACAGCCTGGTTTATCCACAGAAAAAAAAGAGTACACTAACTGCTCCCATGCTATTCTTACTGATAAAACCTGACTTTCTACCTAGTGATTCAATCTGCCTTGTGTATCTTGTGTGTCTAACTGGTATTTGTCAGAGACATGGCAGATATGCTCTATTACATCAGAAGCTGATCTCAGAATAGTATCTGTGCTTCAGAGCTAGCACATATCTGGACATACCAGCCAATAGCTTCCCTCTTGATTGGCTATTAGGCTGATTGAAAAGCCTTATCAGCAAGTCTGCTGGCCGGAGCCCCTCCTAGGGTCATGTGATTCTCCATCTTCATCTTCCCTACACTGTTTCCCTCGCTAATATACTGCATTTTAAAAGTAAAATGGCTGGCTTCATTTTGCATGATTTATTCGAAGTGAATCAACAAAACCAGATTCGTTTAGAAGAAGAAATTTGTAAAATGAATGACAAATCTAATTAGTTTAGAATAAATTTGCTCATCTCTTTTGAGAAGCAATAGATCAATGCATGGCATATGGATGTGCAATCCAGGTCTTCTCTGTCTGGTTTATTGTAATTAGTTATTTTAAATGTTCTAAATGTTCTTTTTAATTTTTAACCTACAACTATTTTTAAATCATGAAATGTATGTGTGAGGTACACAACAGATTGAGAATTTTATTTTATTGCAAACTTTCACAGCCCTTCTCAAACCTTTTCTCTATACCTGAGTATTTGGCTTTCATGGGACCACCCCTGTTCATATGTCACTCATATACCACATAATACCTCTTCTGTGAGCCAGAACAGTGAGCTTTCCTGCACAAGTCACTTCCATTTTGATGTACTTCATGCCTTGCATAAACCACATTTCATATTAACCCCTTAGTGACCACCGATACGTGTTTTTACACCGGTCACTAAGGGGCCCTAAGCTGGGCCACCGTTTTTCTTTTTATGGCGGCCCAGTCTAAGCGCTGCATTGGTCCCCCGTGCAGAGGGGAGCGGGGCCCGGCTCTCACATGAGAGCCGCGGCCCTGCTCTAACAGCCCGATCCGGGCTGTTTAACACTTTACATGCCACGGGCAATGGTGCCCGCCGCATGTAAAGTGGTGACAGAGGGAGCGGACTTCCTCAATCTCCCATCGGCACCCCGCAAATAAGATCGCGGGGTGCCAATGTGTGTGAAGCCTACCTGTCTTCCGATGTATTACGGGTCCTGGCTGTAGTAATTTCCAGCAGGCTTAGCCTCTCTGGCACAGCGTGCTGTTCAATGTTAAAATAGCATTGCTATTAAAATGCAATGCATTATAGGGATAATGCATTGCATTTTAAAAACAATCAAAATACTGTTTGTTATAGTCCCCTTGTGGGACTATTAAGTGGTAAAGAAAAGAAAAAAAAAGAAAAGAAAAAAGTCCCATTAAAAAATTACACTTTTTTAATAAAAAATACGCTTTTCAATGAAAGAAATAGCAAAAAAATAATAATCTCCCATATATATTTGGTATTGCCGCATCCGTAACGACCCACCAAACGTAATAACAAGTGATCAAAAAGCGCCATTTACTCCAAAATGATACCAATGAAAAATACGTCCCGCAAAAATCAAGCCCTCACGCAACCCCATAGAAAGAAAAAAAAGTTATGGGTCTTTTTTTTTTAAAAAGGGGTTTTATTGCAAAGAAGTTGTAAAACCTAAAAAAAATATATATGTATTTGGTATCACTGTAATCGTACTGACCCAGAGAATAAAGATATTATGTTATTTATACCCAAAAATGAACACCGTAAAATTTATAATGTAAAAACACATAGGCTGTATTGCTGTTTTTCCCATCTCCCTCCCAGAAAGAGTTAATAAAAGTTAATCAGAAAGTTATGTGTATCCCAAAATGGCGCCATTAAAAACTACAACTTGTCCCGCAAAAAAAAAACAACAAGCTCTCATAAAGCTATATAGACGGAAAAATAAAAAAGTTATAGCTCTTGGAACGCGACAATGAAAAAAGGAAGAAAAACGCTTGGTCAGTAAGGCCCAAAGCAGGCTGGTCACTAAGGGGTTAATGGCTGCCATATAACACTACATTTCTCATGTGTAGCAACCCATGCGGGGGAAATATCTGGCCAGCTTGTATTGCAGGGTTTCTGGGGTCCAGATCTGTAGCAGGAGCCCACATTCTGAAAAAGGTTATCTCATTACCTGGTTGACATCAGCCACTGGTCTCATTTTTCAATCTCATCATTGTTTAACCTCAAGCAAGATACAACAGTGGCAGGACAATTGCACAGCAAAAACCGTAAACCCGTATTTTAATCTTTTCATTTTTTATTTAACTTCCCACATTCCAGTAGCCACAACTTTTAAAATTTTCTGTTCACATAACCATATAAGGGCCTATACTTTGTGAGACAAGATGCATTTTTTAATGGCACTATTTAATTTACCATGTCTTGTATTGAAAAATGGGGGAAAAAAATCTTTGTCAGGTTAAACTGAAAAAAAAAAAAGAATTCCGCTAAAGTTTTTGGGGTTTTGATATTTTACTATGTTTACTGTGCACTAAAAATGACATGACTTCTTTATTCTATGGGTGAATACGATTACAGTGATACCAAATTGATAAGTTTTTTGTTCTATTACTTTAAAAAAATAAAAACATTTGAAAAAAAATAAAAATTTTATTTGCATCGCCATTTTCTGACCATAATTTTTTTATATTTCCATCTACAGATATGTATGATAGCTTGTTTTTTGAGGGACCAACTGTAGTTTTTATCGGTACCATTTTTGGGGTATGTACAACTTTTTGATCACTGTTGTTTAATTTTTTGGGGGGACAAGATGACACAAAAAATGGCGAATAGCTTGTTTTATAGTTTTTTCCATTACTGCATTCACAGGAAAAATATTTTAATACTTCAGACATTTTCAGATGCAGCAATACCTGTTATGTTTATTTTTTTAATTGTTTATATATTTTTATATATAAAGTTGGTGAACTTTTAATATTTTTTTGGAACTTTTTACATAACAACTTTTAGAACCTGAGATCTTTTGATCCCATGTCACATACACCATAATAGAGATCTAATATGAATGGAATTCTGCTACTCTGCCTGCTGAGCTGTGCCTGTGCCTTCAGCAGGCCCCAGGCTGTCATGGTAACTGATCAGAGCCCTGGCATTTCACTGCTGAAGCTCCGATCACAAGCCTGAGGCAGCTGCCTCCCTCTACCTAACTCCATAGATGCCCCACTCACTATTGAACGCAGCATCTGAGTGGTTAAAAGACCAGTTTTAGCCTCATCGCTGATCCTGGTCATTGCGGCCGGGTGCCTGATGTATACAGCCAGCACCTGCCATGTTTGGAGTGGGGTCAAAGCAGCAGCCCGCTCCATACAAGCCCTTGCACATAATGCCGTACATGTGCAGCATTATGCATTAAGTGGCTAATTAACATAAGTTCCTCATGTCAAAATCTTGATTTTTGTTATATTAGGCCCAGCTGTGAATATTGTTTTAACACTATAGTTATAGGGCATAATGTCTATATTGTATGATATTCCATGACTAAAATGCTGCAGATTATACCTTTATAAATTAAATAAAATTATTTAAATTACCTATCACTATAATAATGTATGAAGTCATTGTAAAATACAAAAGCGGATTCTTGGATCAATCAATTAAAAGACCGATATAAGAATTCTGAATGGTACAGTAACTCTCTGTCAAGAAGCAAGCGTGAGGCCATATATTTTTAAACTATACTGAAAGGAATGTGTCTTTTACTTAGCATTTAATGGTTTACCACAAGATGCAATTTTCTGGCCTTACATGCAGTAGTAACAAAAGTCAGAGAGATTTTATGATAGCTGCCACAGTTCCTAAATGATGGCATATACTAAAATATTTATAGAACTGTAAAATCCTGATTTCTCTCCGGTAGAGCAGATGGGGTTCTAAAACCTGTTCCCAGATTGTCACATTTCTTTACCGTTTGATGACAAAACAGCCTGTTATCACTTTGGTTCCTGTGAAAATTTTAACCAGTATAATCAAGTTCTCACTCTTATCCAATTATCTTAAACATCCTCCAATGTATTAGCCAATGTCACCAACAGTACGTAGATAATTTTTCTCGACAGCCCTCAACCTTTGAGATCAGGGTGCGTCAGACTTATTTCAGTACTGCTTTTCACTGCCTCTGACTTCTTTTTGACCTACATAATCATCAGACACAAGATGTAGAAACTGTGGAATTGTTTGTCATTGAATTATTGATTATCATTAATAGAAATAACATATCATCAAGCAGCTTGCATAATGGGATTGGAATATGCGTTCAATAACATGCATTCGATTGTCTGAGAAATCTTTACTGTTTTCCATTTTTAAAGAGGTTTTTTGACTCTTTCAAACTGATGACCTATCTTGTGGATAGGTCATAAGTATTTGATCGGTGGGAACCTGGAACCCGAGTCCTTGCACAAGACTTTCCAAGGCATCTCCCTGACATCAGGAGATAGGGGATGATGCCAGGCACAGCTTACAGGGGGTGCAAGCAGTGGGGAAGGGCTGTATCAGAATGTCGTTGGTGGAGAGGGGCGGTACACAACGTGGCAGGTTTGGGCACTTTAAAAATGAAAGCCCGCCTCCTGGGCACATTACCATTTGCCATACGATAAAAACTGCTTTTCCATGATATTCTCTACAGACAGAAACAACATAAAAATATGTCTAGCATGCTTGGGCAATGTTCTGCTTGCCATTGCTTATAGTTTAATGGGGGAAAATTTGGAGACAGACTCCCTTTAAGACTACAACACATTACATTTCATTGCTTTTTTGGTTAAGGGATAACCATTCGGAGTAGGCTTGAGCAAGTCGACCTTCAGATCACAGATCCGAAGTCGATTAATTCAAAAACGTCGTTTTTAATGCTGTTTCCTTACAGCATTAAAATGTATTGGCTAAGTGGAACCAAACTTCGGTGAATTACTGCTGTATTCATATCTGATTATTCAAAAACATTTTAAAATAGGAATCCGAAGTGTGCTTTGGTATTGGCTGGTACCTTAGTACCAAACCCAACTTCGGATTGATAATTTATATGTTTTTTAAAGATGCAGAACTAAATACCGAAATCATTCACCAAAGTCTTGGGTGACTTCGGCTGAAACAAATTTTGCCTCCATGGATTTTAATGCTGTACGGAGACAGGTCTCTGACAGCCTTAAAACAAAGTGCTTGAACTAATCGACTTCGGATCTATGATCCGAAGCTTGATTTGCTCAACACTAGTCATCACGCCTGCCTGGCTCTGTCAATCAAAGTGGAGAAGGAGCAGCAGTTGCAGAGAAAGCTGAGCCTCTAGGTATAATGGCAACACCCCCGTTGCTCCTAGAGGCTCCTTTGCATATATTAAAAAATAATTTTTCTCAGCAATGCGGGCACATATGAACATGGGACTAACATAGATGCCTTCAGCTGCCAAGCGCACATGCAACAGGTCAGCCAGTTTCATAGGTACAAATCTGCTGACAGATGCCCTAATGGGGACTTAATGCAGTTTATTTTCAGTGGACCCCAAAATATGCCCTGCTGGAGCCAAGAAAAGCTTTATTTTAGGCCACGGGAGTACGGGCCCAAAAATGAGGCATTCACCTAACATAAAAGAACAAGTGATTATGTGGCTTGAGGTACATTATGTGGTCAATGAATAAAAATTTTACTATAGCCCACTGGAGTACAAACCGCAAACATTAGGCATTCACTGTACAGAAAAGATCAAGTGATTATGTGGCTGGAGGTATATTAGACAATCATTGGATAACAATTTTACTGCAGGCCAGTGGAGTACAGGCCCCAAACATAGGCATTCACCGTACAGAAAAGATCAAGTGATTATGTGGCTGGAGGTATATTAGACGGTCATTTGATATAAATTTTACTGCAGGCCAGTGGAGTACAGGCCCCAAACATTAGACATTCACCGGACAGAAAAGATCAAGTGATTATGTGGCTGGAGGTATATTAGACGGTCATTGGATAATGATTTTACTGTAGTCCAGTACAAATACATGTCAAATACATATGTTTAAAAGAACTAAAAAAAAAAAAATTGGATTAAAAGCATGGCTAACGAATTCCCCCCTCTTGAATAAACCTCAAATGATAATAGGTGAAATTAGATAACACGTTGTCGCTACAGGTGTTGAATTCCTCCGAGGCCCCAACAATTAGGCATTCACCGTACAGAAAAGATCAAGTGATTATGTGGCTGGAGGTATATTAGACAGTCATTGGATAACAATTTTACTGCAGGCTAGTGTACTACAGCCCCCAAACATTAGGCATTCACCAGACAGAAAAGGCCTTTTATGCTGCTGTATTTACATAAGACAGGGACCATTCTTTATTCTGTATGGTGGCGGATATGTGTGGGCTGGCAATTAAACGTGGTTGTCGCAGGTGTTGAATTCCTCCAAGATCCATGCTTCATTCCTTTTTAGAAATGTAAGGTAGTCCAGACTGTTGTGAGCTGAATGTCCTTTCGGACAGGACACTCAACGAGGAGCAAGCCAAGAGTTCCATGGCAAATTGTGCCAGCTATGGCCACAGGTCAATCCAGCACACCCAGTAGTCCAGGGGTTCCTCGCTTCTCAGAGCGTCAACATCGGCCGTTAACCCGATGTAGTCGGACACCTGTTGGTCTAAGCGTTTCCTGAGGCTGGATAAGGAGGGCAGCTCTGGATGGGTTGGCTGCAAGAATGATATCATATCCTAAGTGACCAACACATCTTCAAAACGCCCTCTTCTTGCAGGCAGGGTAGGATTGGTACCCGTACCTGTTTCGCTGTGGGTGGAAACTCCTCTGCCAGTGCCCGCAACAGCAGAATTCAGCATCTCTCACAGCAAGGCCTGGAAATTCTGCATTCTGACAGCCCTCTGTGATGCTGGCAACATGTTGGCCATTTTGTGTTTGTACCGGGGGTCTAAGTACTGTGGTAAGGTGAACAGAAAAGTATGGTAAAGTCCTGGAAGGGGTGTATATCCCACCCAGCTTCTTTAACTGGGTGAGGTAAATAAAATCCAGAAGGTTAAAATGGTCTCAGCAATGTGTAGGTTGCTGAGACAGTTTTGTTATGTTTATGGGCTGGGATGGACTCCCCAGTCCATCCCATTCTGGGACAGGTTTTCCCCTAGCCTGAGGGATCCCAGCTGAAGCCAGCTGGGATCATCAAGGGGAAATAAAGCACAGTCCAGGCTGTCAGTCTGGAGAGAGTAATGGCTGGAGAAAGTCTGGGAAGCTGGCTGCCCTGCTGGCTAGAGAAGCCGAGTTCTCTGTGTGAACTGTGTTCAATAGGTGAGTCAGGAACTTCACTGTATTAGCCAGGGCCCAGACAGGCAGGTGTTTATTTTAGTTTGGTTTATGTTTTGTGGTGCTGGACCTTCACCTTACCCAGTGAATTATAACTGGGGTTGCCTGTATTGCCAGAGTGTGATAAATAAAGCAGCATTTGGACTTTAACCCTGTGGTCTGCAAGAGAATCTGTCATCGCCGCCCAACCTGAGAGTGTAACCCCTTACAGTACGTTGATATCCAGTACTGGTCCTTGCCCTTTTTGCTTTTTTTTACGGGGTCCCTCTTCAAACACTGGAGCATGAAGGCCCCCATTTGCACTAAATTAGAAACAGTGGAGCGGCCTGGCTCCTGCTCATTGCGCAGGAAAATGTCGTCCTCGGTCTCCTGCCCCCATCCACGGACAACACCAAGAATCCCCTGGGGGTGCACACAGCAGAGAGTGAGGAGGGTGCAGATACAGAGGATGAGGAGAGTACAGAAGCGGAAGACTGAGTGAGCCACTCAACCAACTATGGTGAGTTCTTTGAAATAATCGCACGCACCTTCTGCAAATTCCCACTTAGGCTCCGGCCTGGCGAACCTACCCGACCCCTACAACCCCTGCGGCATGGCCTGCCTCTTCATCTGCCTGTCATTTTCAAATGACCCTGTGACAAAGTCCCTAAAGAAGAGCAGTATTTGTGGAAGCAGGTATATCGCAGGCCTCAATAAATATTTGGTGGAAGCTGGTATATCAAACCCTTTCAACAATATTTGGTGAAAGCCGGTGTATCGCAGACCTCAATCTATATTTGGTGGAAGCCGGTATATAAATCCCCTCTATCAGTATTTTGTGGAAAAAGGTATGTAGAACCCCTTAATGAGAATTTGCTGGAAGCTGGTATATCAAACCCCTTAATCACTATTTGGTGGAAGCTGGTGTATCACAGGCCTCAATCAATATTTGGTGAAAGCTGGTATATCAATCCCCTCTATCAGTATTTTGTGGAAACAGGTTTACAGAACCCCTTAATGAGTATTTGCTGGAACCTGGTTTATCAAACTCCTTAATCAATATTTGGTGGAAGACGGTGTATCGCAGGCCTCAATCAATATTTGGTGAAAGCTGGTATATTAAACCCCTCTATCAGTAATTTGTGGAAACAGGTATATAGAACCCCTCAATGAGTATTTGCTGGGAGCTGGTATATCAAACCCCTTAATCAATATTTGGTGGAAGCCAGTGTATCGCAGGCCTCAATCTATATTTGGTGGAAGCCGGTATATCAATCCCCTCTACCAGTATTTTGTGGAAAAAGGTGTATTGAATCCCTTAATGAGTATTTGCTGGAAGCAAGTATATCAAACCCATTAATCAATATTTGGTGGAAGCCGATGTATCGAAGGCCTCAATCATTATTTGGTGGAAGTTGGTATATCAATCCCCTCTATAATTTTTTGGTGGAAAAAGGTATATAGAACCACCTAATGAGTATTTGCTGGAAGTGGGTATTATAAACCCCTTAATCAATATTTGGTGGAAGTTGGTGTATCGCAGGCCTCAATCAATATTTAGTGGAAGATGGTATATTAATACCCTCTATCAGTATTTTGTGGAAACAGGTATATAGAACCCCTTAATGAGTATTTGCTGGAAGGTGGTATATCAAACCCATTAATCAATATTTGGTGAGAGCTAGTGTATCGCAGGCTTCAATCAATATTTGGTGGAGGCCGATATTTCAATCTCCTCTATCAGTATTTTGTGGAAACAAGTATATAGAACCCCTTAATGAGTATTTTCTGTGATATGGCATATCAAACCCCTTAATCAATATTTGGTGGAAGCTGTTATATCGCCGGCCTCAATCAATATTTGGTGGAGGCCGGTATATCAATCCCCTCTATCAGTATTTTGTGGAAAAAGGTATATAGAACCCCTTAATGAGCATTTGCTGGAAGTTGGCATATTAAAACCCCTTAATCAAAATTAGGTGGAAGCTGGTGTATCGCAGGCCTCATTCAATATTTGGTGGAAGCCGATATATCAATCCCCTCTATCAGTATTTTGTGGAAACAGGTATATAGAACCCCTTAATGAGTATTTGCTGGAAGCTGGTATATCAAACCCCTTAATCAATATTTGGTGGAAGCTGTTGTGTCACAGGCCTCAATCAATATTTGGTAGAAACCGGTATATCAATCCCCTCTATCAGTATTTTGTGGAAAAAGGTGTATAGAACCCTTAATGAGTATTTGCTGGAAGGTGGTATATCAACCTCTTAATCAATATTTGGTCGAAGCCGATGTATCGCAGTCCTCAATCAAAATTTTGTGGAAGCCGGTGTATCACACCCCTCCATCAATTTTTTGTGGAAGCAGATATATCGCACCCCTCAATCAGTTTTTTTGGGGGGCAACAGGTATATCATACCAGTTGCAATTAGTTATTCCAATAGCGTTTGTCCCTGTATCTAGCTGCGGTATCTCAGCAGAACTGCACACAACTGCTGCACAATACAAATGCACTATAATATACTTTCTATGTTAGAAAGTATATTATATCACACCCCTCAGTATGTCACACCTATCGATAGCACACCTACACCAGTCCTTAAAGGGTTTCTCTTATAGAAAAAATCGTTATGTAGCTGACTGACATTAGCGATGTGCTAATGTCAGCAGTACATAACAGTATGTTTGTTAACTTTTATATTATGACTTTTATAATATGCTAATGAAGCCTCTAGGTGCTATGAGGGCGTTGCTGCAGCACCTAGAGGCTCGGTTCACTCGCCTTTTGGTACGCCCACGTCCCGTTTAGTATTCGGTGCAGGCGCAGTAAGTGAAGGACACTCGACTGCTGCCAGGCATGCCTGCCGGGAAAGCCTGTGACGTAATCTGTGCAAGTGCAGTGAGGAAGCTGGCAGCAGAAACAGACTGTTAGAGACACCTGGTAGGGGTGTGTCCATGTGCTGAAATGTCTCAATTGGCTATCCTGTCCCACCTGATGGATGTGCCATGGGTCAAAGTTCAGCACATGCAAAAGAATATGGCGTTGGCGGACATGGCTATATGTTCGCATGTCCGACAAACCGCGAACGAGCAAAGTTCGCTGCGAAATGACCGCTGGGCGAATCGTAAGGCCATCTCTACCTCTGATTACTATCTTTAGTTCCCTTTTCATTTCTATTGTGTTCATACCGCCATGGTGACTTCTTTTAGCCCATGAAAACCTCTAATAAAAGTTTTTATTCCTTGTCCTAAGATGTGTTGGCAAACTGTATATCAGATAAAATGAATATTTCCATATTCCAGGGTAAGTTGGTCAACTCCGTACCTCTATTGATATAGAGGTCTATTTTAATTTTTTCCATCCCCTGTAACTCATTGTGTTTCTTTGTGTACTGTATTGTACTTGGACAATAGCAATAAAGTGAATCTTATCGCATCTAATACATCTAATACATCCAATTGACAAGGAGAAGAAACTTGTACAGTATCTGGATAGATTTTCAGTATAGCAGCTGTCTTCAGAGGGCAGCTCTGTAAGTGACCCAGTCCTATAGGCGGTTCTTCTATCAGAAATGAAAAGAAGAAAGAAAATGAAAGGAAGTAAAAGGAGGAAGGAATTAGTATGGGGAGGATCAGAAGAAAGAAGATTTAGCAAATTCGGAATAACCCTTTTTAATTAAGGCTTGAATTTTAGCTGCTACATTGGGTTATTTTTTATGTAGAATAGAATTTGTGGTAGTAGGACTTTCTCCTATTCGGTAACACTTCTGGAGTCATTTTTCAAACTGGTGTAAAGTAGAACTGGCTTAGTTGCCCATAGCAACCAATCAGATTCCACCTTTAATTTTTCAAAGTAGTTATCCAAATTGAAAGATTCTATGGGCAACTAAACTAGTTCTACTTTAGACCCATTTGATACATTTTTACTATATATATTGTAAGGGATCGCTCTCTCACAGGTTGTCGCAATCCCAGACTTCTCCTCTGACAACGGGGTGTAAGTCCAAATGGTGCTTTATTTTGGCACTTTAGCACCAGCACAAACATAAACATCAAAATAAACACCTGCCCATCTGGGCTCTACCTAATACATATATCATCGCTACCTCACCTATAGAGAGCAGTTCACAAACAGGGTATCAGCTTTTGACACTCAGCAGGTCAGCTCACCAAACATAAGTCCAGGCGAGAGATCTGGCTTCACTAAGCCGTACGGTCTTGCAGCCCACCTGGTTGTGACCACATAAGCCTCTCAGGCTTCCCTCTCTGTAGGGTCATTTCCGCTCCCCCTCAGACTCATACACAGAGGGTTGATTTATCCCAGCTTGATTAACCCAGCTGGCCTCACCTGGGGCCAGGGAACCTGTAATGGACTAGGGATGTGGACTGGAAGACTCCCACTACCAACCTGTCTCTCAGTCCAAAGAAATCCAGCCTATACAACTTTAAATAGAAAACAGCTCCAGCAACTATGCCTTGCTGAAGCCATACCATTTCTGGATTTCAGGTCTCACCCAGCTAAACTGAAAAACCGTGTGAGATACCACCACCCCTTCCCCCACCATACCACTACCGCGAACTTTACTGTACACATTACCACTATATATATATATATATATATATATATATATATATATATATATAAATATATAAATATATATATACATGTTGTATCTTACAGTGGTTAGGCTTTTCTATTGTCTAGTCTGATTAATTTATATTTGCTATGTGTCTCTTGAATTAGAATGCACATCTCAAGTTACCTCCACAGACGCATATTAATGTATTTGAAACAAGCTACCCTGAATATAAGCTTAGGTATACATCTCCAGTTTGGAAATTGTGTTGCTAAATCAAATCAAATTACTATTCTGTTCCAGAGAACAACAGTGATTGGTATAATCATGCCAGAATTTTCATTCTTGTCAGTTGTCACCCCAACAGGAGCTGACAAGTGATTCATTAGGCCTGGAATGTAGTACACTCTATGTATATTTGCATGCCTCAGCATGATAAACTCTGCTCTTCTATTAAATTTACCTGGGATGCTGCATTTATTCAGGTCATATAGGATGACATGAGTAGCAAATAGACTTCTGAAACAAATTATATTGGTTCACAGACTTATGAAAGTCAAACTTCAATCAGCATCTGGCAATTATTAATACCTAGAGATTTCTAGAGTTCTAGAGTTTCTTTAAAGAATTACAGTTCCATCTCAATTGTATGTTTAACTATAATCTATTGTTACACTTCCATGCTCCAATTATGTCTTTTCTCCTCTCATTGTGCACTTGAGAACATGGGTTTCTGGCCAATCAGAATAAAGACCACAATAGTGGGGTACACTGACCTTAGTGACATTCATAGGGTTTGTACCCTAATTTGGTTTGTGTTACAGTAGGTTAACCTGAAACCTGAGTCTAATATTTGTGACCCGGCTTTCCTGTTCTTTTCAACTCTCCACTGTATTGCAGTCTGATTTCTCACCTTTATTACCGATCTTCTTGCCATCCTTCTGTGCTGCACACTTGGTTCTGCCTGATTTTTGTACCTGATTCCAACCCCTGGCTCATCCAAATCACCTATAAAAAGAGGCAAGCAAATGACTATTTGAAATATACTATCATATTTATTAGGTCATCAATTAGGCACCATATGTATTACAAAATAATCGATAACTTCTTAGATAGGCCCTTGGACATCTACAGTCGTGGCCCAAAGTTTTGAGAATGACACAAATATTAGTTTTCACAAAGTTTGCTGCTAAACTGCTTTTAGATCTTTGTTTTAGTTGTTTCTGTGATTTAGTGAAATATAATTACACGCACTTCATACATTTCAAAGGCTTTTATCGACAATTACATGACATTTATGCAAAGAGTCAGTATTTGCAGTGTTGGCCCTTCTTTTTCAGGACTCTCAATCAACTTCTGGGCCAATTCCTGACTGATAGCAACCCATTCTTTCATAATCACTTCTTGGAGTTTGTCAGAATTAGTGGGTTTTTGTTTTTCCACCCGCCTCTTGAGGATTGACCACAAGTTCTCAATGGGATTAAGATCTGATGAGTTTTCAGGCCATAGACCCAAAATGTCAATGTTTTGGTCCCCGAGCCACTTAGTTATCACTTTTGCCTTATGGCACAGTGCTCCATCGTGCTGGAAAATGCATTGTTCTTCACCAAACTGTTGTTAGATTGTTGGAAGAAGTTGCTGTTGGAAGGTGTTTTGGTACCATTCTTTATTCATGGCTGTGTTTTTGGGCAAAATAGTGAGTGAGCCCACTCCCTTGGATGAGAAGCAACCCCACACATGAATGGTCTCAGGATGCTTTACTGTTGGCATGATACAGAACTGATGGTAGCGCTCACCTTTTCTTCTCCGGACAAGCCTTTTTCCTGATGCCCCAAACAATCGAAAAGAGGCTTCATCGGAGAATATGACTTTGCCCCAGTCCTCAGCAGTCCATTCACCATATTTTCTGCAGAAGATCAATCTGTCCCTGGTGTTTTTTTTGGAGAGAAGTAGCTTCTTTGCTGCCCTTATTGACACCAGGCCATCTTCCAAAAGTCTTCCCCTCACTGTGCGTGCAGATGCGCTCACACCAGCCTGCTGCCATTCCTGAGCAAGCTCTGCACTGGTGGCACTCCGATCCCGCAGCTGAATCCTCTTTAGGCTACGATCCTGGCGCTTGCTGGACTTTCTTGGACGCCCTGAAGCCTTCTTAACAAGAATTGAACCTCTTTCCTTGAAGTTCTTGATGATCCTATAAATTGTTGATTGAGGTGCAATCTTAGTAGCCACAATATCCTTGCCTGTGAAGCCATTTTTATGCAACGCAATGATGGCTGCACACGTTTCTTTGCAGGTCACCATGGTTAACAATGGAAGAACAATGATTTCAAGCATCACCCTCCTTTTAACAGGTCAAGTCTGCCATTTTAACCCAATCAGCCTGATATAATGATCTCTAGCCTTGTGCTCGTCAACATTCTCACCTGAGTTAACAAGATGATTACTGAAATGATCTCAGCAGGTCCTTTAATGACAGCAATGAAATGCAGTGGAAAGTTTTTTTGAGGATTAAGTTCATTTTCATGGCAAAGAAGGACTATGCAATTCATGTGATCACTCTTCATGACATTCTGGAGTATATGCAAATTGCTGATATAAAAACTTAAGCAGCAACTTTTCCAATTTCCAACAATAAAATAATGTAGTATAATAGAATATTAATCTTGACAGTTCATCAAATTAAAAACAGACAATTCAAGTCAAAAACCACAGCATGTGTAAAAAGGGTGCTCCAGGATCAGCATATTGATTGCCTATCCTTGGACTTTCAGTTGCAGAAATTTATGTAAGAGATCTAACAAATGCCAAAATACCCACAGATTAATTCTCATCTAATTAAAATAAAAAGGATATGATATTAGTTCAGACTAGATGTGCCATGGTGTTTTTGTATGCCATCATTCTTCTGTTTTCATAAAAAAACAACCCAATAGGGCACAAGAACATTATGAGCCTAATCTATCATGTCTTTTTACCAATTTTCTGGTGTAGAAATGTTGCACACTGTGTTTGTGACTTTTTCAACACCACTTACACAAACATTTTTGCCAAAGTGGTGTTTCTCCTTTACCTCCACCACTTTCCCAGAAGGGGGGCATGGTTTTCAGACATATATGATGCATATGCATCCTCATAAATTAGGAACAGCCTCCGGCATCGGGCGAGGTTATCATAGACCAGCATACACTGCAAATCAATGATAAATCAGGACGGACTTCCCTACTTTCCCAAAGGGGGTGTGACGAGGGTGGAAAGGGGGGCGGGGCCAGCGACACTGCAAAATTATTTTCTTTTATGCCAGTTTACAAGCGTAGAAAAAGACTGATTTCAGTTCAGGCACACAGATGGCTAAAGGCTGAACCTAATTTATAATGAGGCTGCTTAGAAGGTGAGGTGCATCACTAGTATGAGTAGTGAGTAATATTTATGTAGAAAGGTCAAATCTTCACAAAATTAAATTTTTCCAGAAGAAAGGTTTTGGCAGATTGCATTCACTTCCTTACCCTAGTCATTTCTTGCTACTTTATGGGTATGACAGAACACCACCAGGGATTTGAATGTTAAACGTTAGACTGACTATTAAGAAATATTCCTTTGATTGAATCATTGTCCACTTGGGACAAATAATAGCTGAAAATGAAATAATATAATACACATTTATTCATAATGATTATTGCTTTGGTTATGATGACAATATATATATTTTTTCCAAAAGGAAAGAAATTTGTTCTCCAAGTAGAGTATTTGATGTAAGCGTAGAAAATCTTCTCTAATGTGTTTCTCATTATTTTTCACCATTGGCCAAGAAAATCACGAGACGTGTGAGGCTATGTAAACAGTAATTGTTTTGGTACCACACATCTGTGAATTTTTCGTATTACAGAGATTAGAATAGGGCCAGGAAAACTTATTGTGGGCCCGCCTGCCCCACCAAGTATTCAAGGAGTGTTAGACAATCAGTCCCAAGCAATGTAAAGCATAATCCCTTGGATTTCTGACTAATTTGTTATATATTTTTTTTTATTTCGAGAAAGAAATTTGAATAAAATATTTGTAATTAAAAAAGTTGCCCTCCACGTAACTCATCTGACTTCTATGTTGGAAAAAGTGGGACAGGTGCTTCATAAATAAAGATGGCCTTGCGGTTCGCCCGGCGGTCATTTCGCGACAAACTTTGCTTATTCGCGAACATATGGCGATATTGGCGCCCGCAATATTCTTTTACATTGTGAAGAACTTTGACCCATGACACATCCATCAGGTGGTACAGGACAGCCAATTGAGATGTTTCAGCACATAGACATACTGTCACGACCATGGTCATGGTCGTGACTCCTGAACCGCAGGCTGTTGCCTGCAGTCTGGTTTGGTTGTTCAACCACAGGTGAGGGCCGCTAGTATGTTGCCTCACTTGTGGTTGCCGCTGGCAATGTGTTGTTATTGTCAGTATAGCAGCCTCTGCTGTTGCGAGGCAGCTTGCTGGGTAGTGCATGCGGTTGCACCTGGCAACCTCTCTTGTAGGTGTGCTTTTAGTTTGTATGGTGTGCACTTTCCCTTCACTTGCGGTTGTCTGCGGCAACGTGTTGTTTGTTTACATGTGGTGGCAGTGTCCCGGCCTTCTGGCTGGCTCCCAGGACATGGTTGCCACGCATGTCGTTGCCGGCGGTAACAGCTGCAGTGTGATAGTTGTTTGTATAGTTGTATAGTTGTTTGTATACTTCCCCTTTATGTGCCTGTCTTCCCTTGTCTTTGTGTGTGAACACTGGGTGTGTCTGTGTGTGGGTGTGGCTACATGGGCTATTTAGCTTCAGTTTAGATCAGTAGTCTGAGGGGTACTTCAGCCATGGTTAGCTGGAGTCATCCTCCTGGTTATATACCATCTGCCAGTGAGGGCCACCCTTGTGGTCATAAGTTATTCATGATGTTATGAAGATGTTTAGTTGGTCTCTTTGTTTATTGCAGCTTATGGTCCTGGGTTCCTGTGTGGTGTGTGCTGTGTCCGTTTGTGTTCTTGTGGACAGCAGCACTTGTACAGGGGTTCAGGCTTTATGTCTGTGGCAGGTAGGTGTTGTACTTGTTTAATTTACCTGCCATTGCTTAGTCCAGGGCCACCCCGAGGGCTAGTAGGAATCTTAGGTTCCAGAGTATGAGCCCTCCTACCATCAGGGTCGGCTCATACGGCTAGGAGACAGGGTCAGAATTAGGGATGTGATAGGAGGTGACCTGCTCCCTGATTCCTGTCCTGACCTTGCAGCGACCATCATCTTCAGGCATCGCACGGCTGAGGGTTTTCCCCATCCTCAGCCGTGACACATACCCCCTACCTTGAAACCTGATCTGGCCGCCATTTTACATTCAGTCTTTTGCCAGTGTAGAGAGAGGTTGCTGTGTGGAGCAGGGACAGACTGTTAGGGACACAAATCGCTAGCTAATAGGGCCACAAAGGTCCTATTAAGGACTGGTATAGATGTGCTATTGATAGGTGTGATATATTAAGGGGTGTAATATACTTATAATATACTTTCTAACATAGAAAGTACACTGCTCAAAAAAATAAAGGGAACACAAAAATAACACATCCTAGATATGAATTAATTAAATATTCTTCTGAAATACTTTGTTCTTTACATAGTTGAATGTGCTGAAAACAAAATCACACAAAAATTTAAAAATGGAAATTAAATTTTTCAACCCATGGAGGTCTGGATTTAGAGTCACACTCAAAATAAAAGTGGAAAAACACACTACAGGCTGATCCAACTTTGATGTAATGTACTTAAAACAAGTCAAAATGAGGCTCAGTAGTGTGTGTGGCCTCCACGTGCCTGTATGACCTCCCTACAACGCCTGTGCATGCTCCTGATGAGGTGGCGGACGGTCTCCTGAGGGATCTCCTCCCAGACCTGGACTAAAGCATCTGCCAACTCCTGGACAATCTGTGGTGCAACGTGACGTTGGTGGATAGAGCGAGACATGATGTCCCAGATGTGCTCAATTGGATTCAGGTCTGGGGAACGGGGGCGGGCCAGTCCATAGCATCAATGCCTTCATCTTGCAGGAACTGCTGACACACTCCAGCCACATGAGTTCTAGCATTGTTTTGCATTAGGAGGAACCCAGGGCCAACCGCACCAGCATATGGTCTCACAAGGGGTATGAGGATCTCATATTGGTACCTAATGGCAGTCAGGCTACCTCTGGCGAGCACATGGAGGGCTGTGCGGCCCTCCAAAGAAATGCCACCCCACACCATTGCTGACCCAATGCCAAACCAGTCATGCTGGAGGATGTTGCAGGCAGCAGAACGTTCTCCCCGGCGTCTCCAGACTCTGTCACGTCTGTCATGTGCTCAGTGTGAACCTGATTTCATCTGTGAAGAGCACAGGGCGCCAGTGGCACAACCCCCACCTGTGGACGTCGGGCCCTCATATCACCCTCATGGAGTCTGTTTCTGACCGTTTGAGCAGACACATGCACATTTGTGGCCTGCTGGAGGTCATTTTGCAGGGCTCTGGCAGTGCTCCTCCTGTTCCTCCTTGCACAAAGGTGGAGGTAGCGGTCCTGATGCTGGGTTGTTGCCCTCCTGCGGCCTCCTGCTCACAGACACAGCAAACCTTCTTGCCACAGCTCGCATTGATGTGCCATCCTGGATAAGCTGCACTACCTGAGCCACTTGTGTGGGTTCTAGACTCTCATCTACCACTAGAGTGAAAGCACCGCCAGCATTCAAAAGTGACCAAAACATCAGCCAGGAAGCATAGGAACTGAGAAGTGGTCTGTGGTCACCACCTGCAGAACCACTCCTTTATTGGGGGTGTCTTGCTAATTGCCTATAATTTCCACCTGTTGTCTATCCCATTTGCACAACAGCATGTGAAATTGATTGCCACTCAGTGTTGCTTCCTAAGTGGACAGTTTGATTTCACAGAAGTGTGATTGACTTGGAGTTGCATTGTGTTGTTTAAGTGTTCCCTTTATTTTTTTGAGCAGTGTATATTATAGTGCAATTGTATTGTGCAGCAGTTGTGTGCGGTTCTGCTGCGATACTGCGGCTATGCAGAGTGCCAAACACTATTGGAACAACTAATTGCAACTGTTGTGCTATACCAGTTGCCCCCCAAAAAAACTCATTGAAGCAGGGGTGTTATATACCAATAATATACTTTCTATATAGTGCATTTAGGTAGTGCAGCATTTGTTTGCGGTTTTGCTGCGTTACCGCATCTACACAGAGTAAAAAAAAACTATTTGAAGAAATAATTTCTACTGGTGTGATTAACCAGTTGCCCCCCAAAAAAACTGATTGAGGCAGGGTTGTTATATATCAATAATATACTTTCTATATAGTGCATTTAGGCAGTGCAGCATTTGTTTGCGGTTTTGCTGCGTTACCGCATCTACACAGAGTGAAAAACACTATTTGAAGAAATAATTTCTACTGGTGTGATTAACCAGTTGACCCCCAAAAAACTGATTAAAGCAGGGATTTTATATACCAATAATATACTTTCTAAAAGAATTTCTAAGATCGTACACGGCCATGGCTCGCCTTGCTGACATTCAGCGGTGACACCACCTGTCCATCAGACGTCTGATTTGTGACTGCCCAACACGCTGGAACTCTACCTTGCATATGCTTGATAGGCTGCTCCAGCAGAAACGCGCAGTTAATGACTACCTGTACGAACTTTGCAGTGGGACAGGTTCTGGGGAGATTGTTTTTTTTTCACCGTGCCAGTGGCTGCTCATGCGCGACGCATGAAGACTTCTGCAGCCATTTGATGAGATCACCAAACTGGTCAGTCGCAGCCATCGTACCTTACGCCTTCTTTCTGAAGCGTGCATTGCGTCGTGTCATTGATCAAGCCGTCGAGGAGCAGGAGCAGGAAGATGAGGAAGTTGCAATGCTGGATGAATTCCCGGGGGGGGGGGCTACTCTATCTGAGAAAAGTCAACAACAGGAGTCTGAAGAGGAGTCAGAGGAAGAGGGTGCCGGGGCGGAGGAGGAGCAAGAAGAGCATGCTTTAAACGTTTCTGGGATCCCTGGTGTTGTCTATGGCTGGGGGGAGGAGAACGAGGATGACATTATCCTGGATGATGAACAGGAGCAAGGCCACTCCACCGCTTCCAGCTTAGTGCAAATGAGGGCCTTCATGCTCCAGTGTTTGAAGAGGGATCCCCGTATAAAAAGCATAAAGGGCAAGGACCAGTACTGGGTGGCAACGTACATAGACCCCTGGTACAAACACAAAATGGCGGAAATGCTACCACCATCACAGAGGGCTGTCAGGCCTTGCTTCGAGAAATGCTGCATTCTGCTTTTGCGGGCGCTGGCAGAGGAATTTCCACTCACAGAGAAACAGTTGCGGGTACCAATCCAACAGCGCATGCAAGAATAGGGCAGTTTGAAGATGTGTTGGTCACTTCGGATATGAGATCAGTCTTGCAGCCAACCCATCGACAACCGTCCTCCGGATCCAGCCTCAGGGAACGCCTAGACCGACATGTGTCCGACTACATCGGGTTAACAGCCAATGTGGACTCTCTGACAAGCGATGAACCCCTGGACTACTGGGTGGGCAGGCTTGACCTGTGGCCACAGCTGGCACAATTTGCCATGGAACTGTTGGCTTGCCCCTCGTCCTCCTGTGTCCTGTTCGAAAGGACATTCAGCGCAGCAGGGGGGATCGTGACCGATAAGCGCACTCGCCTAGTGCACAACAGTGTTGACTACCTCACACGTCTAAAAATGCATGAGGCATGGATCTTGAAGGAATTCAACACATGTGACGAGTCGACCATGTTTAATTGAATTTCCTCATGATAGCCCACAAATATCCGCCACCACCCAGAACAAATCATGGTCCCTGTCTTATGTATATACAGCGGCATAAAAGGCCTTTTATGTCCGTTGAATGCCTAATTTTTGGGGCCTGTACTGGCCGACAGTTACATATTTATCCTGTGACCGCCTAATGTACCTCTAACCACAGAATCCAAAGTTCTTTGCTATCAGGTAATGTCTATTGTCTTGTTTTTGGGGCCTGTACTGGCCTAAAGTTATATATTTATCCTGTGACCGCCTAATGTACTTCCAGCCACAGAATCCAAAGTTCTTTGCTGTCAGGTGAATGCCTATTGGCTAATTTTTGGGGCCTGTACTGGCCTACAGTTATATAATTATCCTATGAACACCTAATGTACCTCCAGCCACAGAATCCAAAGTTCTTTGCTGTCAGGTGAATGCCTATTGGCTAATTTTTGGGGCCTGCACTGGCCAACAGTTACATTTTTATCCTGTGACTGCCTAATGTACCTCCAGCCACAGAATCCAAAGTTCTTTGCTGTTAGGTGAATGCCTATTGCCTAATTTTTGGGGCCTGTACTGGCCGACAGTTACATTTTTTGTCTCTAGCCACATAATCACACCCCTGTCTCACTTCTCTGCCTCTCATTATAATGGCGTATGAACCGCATTCACCATAAGGACCTTCTAATGTCACATGGTCATGTGACTGTGCCCCCCACCCTGTACTGTGCTCCTCACCCGTACTGTGCCCCCTTATACCCTGCATTGTGCCCTCTTACCACATCCTGTGTAGTGCCTCTAGTCATTCCCTGTACTGTGCCCTCTTATACTCTTTTATCCGGTCACGTTACTGCAGTGTTATCCGGTCACTGTGCAGAGGGCAGAGGTGTTATTCGGTCAATGTATGGCGGTGGTATCCAATATCTGGATGGCCATAACTGTATTCCTTTCCCTGCCCACGCCATCCTTTTTTAGACCTGGCATGAGCGGGAAAAATATGCAGATTGCAGTGCTAAGGACCTTTGCGCCACAATCTGTGTCAGAAATACGCCTAACATAGACATATTTCTATATAATAAATGATCACCTAATTGTATTATCATTCGGGGGGTAGGGCTAATATCTTTATATTATATAGATTCTAATGTATTATACTGTGCCCTGTATTTCCCAGTAGAAAATGATCCTTAGGAAACACATAGAAACATAGAATGTGTCGGCAGATAAGAACCATTTGGCCCATCTAGTCTGCCGAATATACTGAATACTATGGATAGCCCCTGGCCCTATCTTATATGAAGGATGGCCTTATGCCTATCCCATGCATGCTTAAACTCCTTCTCTGTATTTGCAGCTACCACTTCTGCAGGAAGGCTATTCCATGCATCCACTACTCTCTCAGTAAAGTAATACTTCCTGATATTACTTTTAAACCTTTGCCCCTCTAATTTAAAGCTATGTCCTGACCACCAAGACCAGTTACGTTCTGTCAGTACATGGCGGCCTCTCCTCTCCGCCACGCTGCTCCGCTGTGTAATGGTGCTTATTCTGATACTAGGGCTGGGTTCACATCCTATTTTTGCCATTCATTTAATTCATACCAAAAATGTATGCGTTAACAGATGCATCAGACTGATCTTGTACAGTGGCATCCGTTTACCATACAGCTCCATGGTAGAAAAAAAATGTACGTTAATTTATGCATTTTTTTAATAGACTCTGCAGGATACAAAATCGTGGAGTGCTGCACATTTGTATACATCAAACCAATAGGTAATATAAATATTCTAGGCTCCAGCAGGGCACATTTTTGAGAGTTTCCCTTTAAGACGCATAAAAATGGCCCCTAATTAAAATACATATTTTGTTAATTGTGGGAATTTTTGCCAATGATCCCCCTCTGGTATATCACTGTCCATGTTGTGGGACTATTTGTGTACTTTTAGTAAGTTATTGCTGGCTGCAAATATGAGCTGAAGGTTTTTCAGATTTGACCGCCATTAAAGTGAATGGGGCCAGCTGCGAACTTGCAGTTCGCGAACATTTGATCGCGTTTGCGCGATCGCATTCGTGAACCGTCCCGGCTGATGTTCGTCCATCACTATTTGAGCACCATATTTTTTTATGTATTTACACCAGACAACTGGCAAAAATAAATTGATAGACCTACTTCCTTCATTTAGAAAACTGGCTGCCTGCAGCCACCACTAGGGGGAGCTTATTGCATAGAAATGTATGCTTTTACAATTGACTAAATTAGAAGCTGTAATAATCTCTTTTAATTCATTGCCCCCTCCCCAGTAGCAGCTGCAGAGTTTTCTTATTGAGAAAAGAGGTTTCATGTGATCCCGTAGCATTTGTGTGGTCTGCCTCAATTAAAGGAACGCCACTTAATGGGGAAGATATACTAATGAAAATATGCCTGTTTTTTGGCACAATTTAAACTTAAAAACTGACATGCTTTCTTTGTACTATATTTATCAAGTTTATTTACAAATGCCCAAATGGGCAATGAAACCTATCTTGGCCCAGGTACAAATTTATACTTCACTTTTATTGCAATATTTATTAAAATCTAACACTAAATGTGTACATGAGACATAGTTTGATTAGTGTACAGACATACGAAACAAAAAAAGTTACTAAGGTGTTAAAAACACAGTCACCAATCCACTGTAAGACGTGTTAGTTTGGTGAGTCTATCCCTCAATCTCATGCCTACAGAGGCAAAACACTTGCCGCGTCTACAGATATTGTCGCTGCCTATGCCTTGATTGTCAAAAATTACTGAGTGCAGATACTAGTGGGAGACTTGGGCCATCAACCCACTGAACAACTAGAAATACTAATAGGCAGCTGACAGTTGATGCAGACGGTGGCCCCACAGCTATATCTCCTGTGTATGCCACCTATCACAGCAGTGAAGAAGCTGTAATCCAGCCGGACTACTAATTTGCTCTTAACAGTGGAATCCTGTCCGCATATTAAAACCTAGCACTGCCCCCCCGACATGTTTCGCCAGTAATACCGGCTTCCTCAGGGGTAATGGGCAGCAATGAGTGACCTCAGATACCGGAGATTGAAATAGTGCATGTGCTGATTGACAAATACTTCCGACCTATCGGTCGGAGGGCAGGAGGATACGCCAGCCAATTACCATCATGGAACGGAATGCGCATCACTTGATCACATGACACTCCGCCGTCACCTACTAAGTGCGTCATCCTGAAGGCGCTGTACTGGCGACGCATGCGCAGCCACTTAGACGTCCGCAAGCTTTGCATGCCTGACTGCACATGCGCTGCGTCGTACAGGGCTGCGCACTGACTCTAAACAATCCGGACTAATGTACAGGGATGTGTACAACAGAGATGTGCCAGAACTACTGTGTGAGTAGTTATCATTAACTATAGAGGGACCAGTCAGCCAGTTACTGAGGCACATTGGTACTGTCCAACAGTGATATCAGGCAGTACCTTACTAGACATGGACCTCCATTTGTATAATGATGAAAGAAGTCTACCTATTACTGATAAATCAAGATAGATACTGCATATAAATAATGGAACTTCAGACTAAAATTGCCAGTGTGCAGATTGTACATGGACATTGGCAATCTCCATATGACACCACAGTGAGGTCAATGCAGAATGGAGTCCACTGATCGTTCATAAGGCTAGTGGTTTTGAAGCATTAGAGATTTTCAAATATGGATCAGTGGTACCTGTATTGCCTGCCCTTAGGATCTCATACACATCACTACTATTTTGATATTATTTGAACACTGATATTCTATTTGTTACGTTAGTTGTTCAATCCAGTATCGAGGATAAAGAAACTTATCTGACTCCATGTCTGTATTTGAATAAAAATATATCCCTTTGCATTCCAACTACTGCAGGGGTAAATGGATGAATTGATGAAATATCTACACAAACCACTCAAAACATTCCTATACCCTCCCTAATCGTAAGAAAGCGGTAAACGCAAACAGGGTTTGCACCTGGGCCAGGATAGGTTTTATTGCCCATTTGGGCATTTGTAAATAAAGTTGTTAATTAACCTTACCCAGGTTGGTCCTGTAGATAAAAATATATTTATCAAGTGTTTTAGACACTTTTCTAGCATTTTATGCCTCACCCGACAAGAAGGCATTGCATAGTGGAAAGGGGTGTCTTTGTGGGAAAGGGGGCTTAGCTTAAATGTGACATTGTGTGCCAAAAATGACCTTGCATTTTGGCACATTTTGGAGTAAAACAAAGCCAATAAATAAATGGTGTAAACTTAGCACAAAATTAGTTATCCACCCCGTCTGCTCTTTTGGATGTTTTGTTCTTTATAATTGGTGCACTTTCTAGGTTACTAATAAAATTACTTTATATGTAGGCAGTTTTCTGACAAACTTGCCAGTGAGAAATATTAGGATATTTGTCTAATTAGGATTTAGTGAAGAATAATCTTTACATCTCTTGCTGTTTTATATTTTGTAGTCTATAAATTTTCCTTCCGCATAATGACGCCTTATGCAGCTGCCTACTTTGTCTTTACTTTGTCCCAACTCTGTTGGTAATAATCATTGCATTTATTTATTATATCTTGATTCCGGATAAAAAGTTGTAGTGAACACTGGTGTCTCCAATAGAGTTTATTGTGAATACGCCTATTAAACCTTAAGTACACAATGTTAGAAGAAGCAAATGTTTTTTTATTATTCATATTCATACCCATATTTTTGTAACATTGATATCCATGATTGTTTATTTTAATATGATAGCGATCTTTGTAACTGTCTGGATAGAAACTGAGCGCAAGCTTTTTTAACACACAGGAACTCAGCTAGTGCCAGCTGGCAGAAAAGCCCACCATTGAATGCCAAGATATAGGACTTGAATTGCAGTTTACCTTCCGTTGTGAATGTACTGTAACTGTGCAGGCATCCTACAGCTGTGAGATTGGCAGCTGCCAGTAGGTGTGTAGGAGCAGTTGGTTTTCTCCCAATTTGGATACAGCAGGTAAGAGACTGTATCAGTACGTAGCAATTATGAAATTGGCATGCACTAAATGTTTATCCAATACAATATTCCTACTGGACTTTATTAAAATACCATCTGTTCAAACAATGAACCAAACTAAAGTTTGAATGCAAAATGTGTGAGAGTTTCATCATATGTGTTTAAATGAATGTTTGTAGCTGCCTCAGAAAGCAGATTGATGTTATATACAGTATTACCTCTTCCTATTCCATTATGTTCTAATTACACTAAACTAGTCTACGTGATCATTAACTGAGTTTTCCAGGACCCAATTTTTTTTTAAATGAATTGCAGGAATATTCAAAAATAAAAAAGAAGCCTTGCCCACCTGCTCCAGCACCGCCTGTTGTATCGGTGGTGTGTCCGGTGCTGCTCTACTCTCCTTGGTGGGCAGTCACACTGCTCTGCTCACTTGCTCCTCTGTTTCTGGGCTTCAGTGGCCCAGACCTGCCGGCCTTCCTTTCTTCTGTTTGGTGGGACCCAGGTACCAGAGCTGCCTGGTTGTTCTTCTTTGCAGGCTGTGGCCTGCTTCTTGCCAGCAGTGCCTTTCACTGCCAATCACTGGCTCCAGTGGTCATGTGAGGTAGTTGGGTACGTCATCATTGTAGCAAGACTGATGCTGCAGCGATGATATTCCAAGTATTCAGCTAAATTTGCGTGTGTATGTTTTTGCAATTAAACAGCATGCATGCCTACAAAAACAGCATGGACATAAAAACAAACACCATACATGGTTTTCTCTCCATATTACCGCCACAATTTGGTGAAACACAGGAGGCTTTATTTTTACTTGATCAGTTTTTCAGATGATTTTAAGCTTAAGGCATCTTTCACAGAGCCATAGTGCCCGCAATACAGGGGTCACCAGCCGTGTGCATTCCGTGTGCATTGCTCTGGTTGGTTCCTTGCACCGAGGGATGCTCCTTCTCTTCATGTCACTTCAATCCTCTGTGTGGGCCTAGGCTTATCCGAGGACATCTACATCCGTGGCTGCATACCAACCTTCATATTGGGGATAAAAATTATCTCCCACATGTCTACAATAGCGTTGTGCCTACAATTGCGCAACCCTACAAGGTGAGCCTCCCAAATTGGAATTTAATCCAAATTTTCAAACGTTTTTACCCTATGGTGCGCCCTCTTCTCTGTTTATACAGTAAACAACTTCCCTTTATACGCATCACAGATGTAGACCCAGTCACTTGAATGGGTCTGCAAATCCAGAGATGCGGTGCGGAACAGAAGCACGGAATGGAACCTCATGGAAGCACTACGGAGTGCTTCCGTGGTGTTCCATTCTGTTGTGCAAAAATTACTTATATATATATTTTTGCGGAACGGACGGATCAAAGACCTGTCATGGCTGAGGATGGGGGAAATCCTTAGCCGTGCGGTGATGGTGGATGTCCGGTCGCTACTGGCCAGGACCACAGAGTTAGGGAGCAGGTCACCTCCTATTGCGTCCCTAACGCTGACCCTGTCTCCTGTCAGTATGAGCCGACCTTGATGGTAGGAGGGCTCATACGCTGGAACCTTATAGTCCCTACAAGCCCTCAAGTCGGCCCTGAACTAAGATCACAGAGTAAGACAACCCACTCCTCCTAGACACGGAGGAGCAGGAGTCTCCTTGGCCAAGCAGCATGAAGAAGGGAACATCAACAGGCCTATGGATATGGCAGGTGCTGCACTAGTTCCAGCCACCTGCCACAGCCTTGCTGACTGGGTCCATGTGCAGGCAAGCTAGAGTCCACAAACACAAATATAACTCAGCACACACACATCCACACACAGGAACCCAGATCCATAGCTGCACAGAAAAGTAAAGGAAAACATAAACTGAACATCACACAAACACCAAAGGACATATATTTTGCTATGACCAGAAGGATGGCCCCCACTTGGCAGATGGAGGAGACAGGAGGCTGCTCCAGCAAGCATGGCTGAAGCAACCCCACTGAGCCATAGCAAACACAGAGGCTATATAGGGCCCAGAGGCCACACCCACCAATCAGACACAACCCGTGACTCACACACACAGAAGGGAGTTAACCCTTCCAATACAACAGAAGGGGAAACAGAACATAAAGGGGAAGTGCCCAAATCCAACACACACTGTGGCTGTAGCCGTCGGCAACGACATGGGTCGCAACTATGTCCTGGGAGTCAGCCCGAGGGCCGGGACAGTGCCACCACATGTACACACTACAACCAAACGTTGCCACGGGCAACCACAGTGCGGGGAATGATGTCAGTGCACACCAAAACAACACAGTGTACACAGACATACAAAAAGTGCATACACAAACGCACACAACTCCAAGGGAACCGCACACATAGCTGTTGTCCGCGGCAACCGCACTGAGGCTAACTACATCAAGCCCCAAGCTGCGGTTGAAACAACTACCCAAACCGCGGGCAACTGTATGCGGCTCCCAAGGAGTCACGGCCATAACCGTGGCCGTGACAAGACCCCATTCAAGTGCGATCTGCATGCGGCTGCAATTTGCAGTCCGCAGCACGGGCACGGAGCCCTTACGTTCGTGGACAAGAGGCCTATAGTACTATCATTATAAGGAAAAGTCATTCAGTTTTTGAACTTGCCTCTATTTGGACTGTGCACTCCCACCCAACTGCCCAGGGCTTTTAATCAGAGTATAATATATCTGGATTCTACATTACCCTGAATTTTGTAGCCTGAGGCACAGGAGACACAATTCTGATAGTATAGATCCCATCTGTTGGAAGCCACCTTGTCATTGGTAGATGGGCCCAACACAATTTTGATAAAAAATTTGCACAAACAGATTCTAGTTTTCAAATAGTAAGTATAGCAGTAATGCAATTCATATTTATCCATGTGGCTTTGCCCATGGATCAGTGTGTGAATGATGTAGCCGTAGTAGAATGCACCTGTACTTTATTTTATATAATTTGGAGGTGATGGTCTAACATAGGTTTTTGCTTTGTTCATTTGGAGGGTTGTTGGTTGCCTCCATCTGGACCGTGCACACCCATCCATCTGGCCAGGTCTTGTAATTAGATTAAGGTATAGGTGGATTCTACATTGACCTGAATTTAGTAGGCTTAGGCTCAGGAAAGTCAAGTCTGATAGTGTGAGGGTCCATTCA
Source organism: Bufo gargarizans (assembly GCF_014858855.1). Classification (NCBI taxonomy): domain Eukaryota; kingdom Metazoa; phylum Chordata; class Amphibia; order Anura; family Bufonidae; genus Bufo; species Bufo gargarizans. Next base: position 321,643,357 of record NC_058084.1, read on the forward strand.
CACACCCGTGTGTGTTTTGCGGATCCACAGATCCGTGGATTTGCAAAACACGGACACCAGCAATGTGCATTCCACATTTTGCGGACCACACATCGCCGGCACTTAATAGAAAATGCCAAATCTTGTCTGCAGTTGCAGACAAGATTAGAACATATTCTATTTTTTTCGGGATCGGAATTGCAGACCCTGAAGTCCGGCCCTGCATTTCTGGATCCAGGCAGCACATTGAGTGGCCCCATAGAAATGAATGGGTCCGCAATTCCGTTCTGTAAAATGAGGAACAGATTGCGGACATGTGAATGAAGCCTAAGTCCTATCTTTTACAGCCACCTGGTCGCTGGGAGATGGGTCTGACACAGTTTTGATAAAATTTGTACTCAAAGAGCTTCTAATTTTCATGTAATAAGTATAGCAGTAATGCAATTCAGATTTACTCATGTTTCCAGTGTTTGCATGTTTGAGCATGGAGCACTGTGCTGCTGCATATAGGGGTCATTTATTAAGACCGCCGTTTTAGACACCAGTCTTAATAACCCCTATATCTGGCAGTGGTTTTGCTGAAGCTATGAAGAGGCACAGGCTTCTACATAACTTCGGCACATCCAGCACCAGTCTAAATGTAAGACAGCTTCTGAGCTGTCTTACATTTAGACCATTTTGTACGCCTAAAACAGGCGTAGAAAATGATGAATGAGACGGGCCTGCCTGCCCTTCCCGGCCCACGCTATGCCCACTTTTTTCCACCTGGCGTGAGTGGGGAAAAGTTGCAGATTGCGGTGCAATTAATCGTTGTGCTGCAATCTGTGCCTGAAATATCCCTAATATAAGCGTAATTCAGGATAATAAATGACCCCCATAGTGTTTGCGTTTGCATAGCAGCCATAGTAGCATGCACCTGCTCTTTATTTCATATTGTTTGAAGGTGCTGCTCTAACTTAGTTTTTTGCTCATGAATGTAGTCATTAAATAAGAAACTGAATTCTTTCAGGGGGGAAAATAACAGCCATGTAACGGTCACACTGCTCACTAGAGTATAGTTCTCAGCGCTGAGTACACCCGTGTGATCAGGGCAGATTTATATCCATTTGAAGTAAGGAATAAAGGTTCCGACTGAATGACTGCAAGCAGAGATCTTGCAAACCATGAGGAATTGATACAGAATTTATTTTAGATAGTAGTTTGGATTCTCACAAAACAATGTATACGCTCTATTTGCTGAAACCGTAATACTCTTTTAATATATGTATGAAGCATTTGCATGAAATTATCAGTGACCATAAAGAGACATGTTTTATATATGAAGTTGAAACATATTTTAGCTGGAAATAGTTAAAATACCCGTGAAGCAACTTATATCCTTTCATACCAATTTCATTTAAATGTTGCTTTTCTATGCCATATTTCATGGATGCAATTTAATAGTTCTTTCTAAAATATTAATTTGTGTGACCTCTTTGAATCCATTTTTCACTGCCGCTGGCCTATTTGCTGATGTGATGTTCCCTTCTTAAGATTTCTTTCAATTACCTTAAAGTACAGAGACCACAAAATTTTCCATTTAACAGTTTCACTTCTTGCTAACAACTTATTATTAAAGCGCACAGCGTGCGGGCATATTTTCTAATTCAAGGAATAGCATGAATATGTGTGAGGATAGTTCAAATTGGAAAACTGTATTTACTTGTTACTCACATCTCCTCCATCGTATAACATATTGTAAGGGTGCGGTCACACAGTATCTTTCTTTTTTAGCCTTTTTAGCTTGAAAAAAGCATCAGAAAAGTCTGACATTTTTGCATTGGCATTTTCATGTTTTTCCCCCTCTATAGAGTAGTTTATGGATAACGTCTGAAAAAGAAACACCACACCCAGAGCATACTGTGGTTTTACAAATACACTAGTTTGAAAAAAAAAACAATACAAAAAGTGTGTTTGTCTTGCGTTTAAAGGGGTTGTGTCACAAAATATATTCTAAATTTTTGAAACCAGCACCTGGATCTGAATACTTTTGTAATTGCATTTAATTTAACATTTTGTATAGCCAGTGAGTTATTCAATGAAATGTATCTGTACAGCACCACCTGCCATTTGTTTTTTCCTTATTTTTTTGTCTGTCTCACTAAACTCAGTTTAAATCTGTCGCACATTCTCAGTTTAAATCTTCAACTGGCACCAGTCATATCTTCTGTTAGATGCTGTGGCAGTTATAGGGAGAGAGCTGCAGCAGAAAGGACACACACCCCAGAGCTACAAGGCTAAAGATAATCTAGCAAAGCAATTGGAGAAGTGAATGTGGAGATTTCTGGATCCAAGTACGGTACAGGACTATTTCTATCTTTGTTAGAAAAGTATTGTCATATACTACATGATGTCTGATTTTCGTTTTTTACATCACTCATTAGTGATGCGCGAACATCGGCCGGGACGTTTCGCGAACGTGCAGTCGCGATCAAATATTTGCGAACCGTGCGTTCGCGGTGGGCCCCATTCAGTTTAATAGCAGGCGAACCTGAAAAACCTTCAGGTCATATTTGCAGCCACTTACTAGAAGTGCACAAATAGTCCCACAACTGCAAAAATTCCCACAAAAAAATATGTATTTAATCAGGGGCCATTTTTATGCATCTTAAAGGGAAACTCTCAAAAACATGCCCTGCTGGAGCCTAGAAATTTTTTATTTTAGACCACGAGAGTGAAGGCTCCAAAAAGTAAGCATTCACCTGACAGAAAATGACAAGTGATTATGTGGCTGGAGGTACATTAGATGGTCAGTGGATAACAATTTTACTGACGGCCAGTGGAGTACAGGCCCCAAACATTAGGCATTCACCGGACAGAAAAGAACAAGTGATTATGTGGCTGGAGGTATATTAGATGGTCAGTGAATAACAATTTTACTGCAGGCCAGTGCAGGCCCCAAACATTAGGCATTCACCTGACAGTAAATAACAAGTGATTATGTGGCTGGAGGTATATTAGACGGTCACTGAATAAAAGCTTTACTGTAGGCAAGTGGAGTACAGGCCCAAAGATTATGCATTCACTGGAAAGAAAAGAACAAGTCATTATGTGGCTGGAGGTATATTAGACGGTCAGTGGATAGCAATTTTTCTGCAGGCCAGTACAGGCCCCAAAATTAAGCATTCACCTAACAGAAAGAAACAAGTGATTATCTGGCTGGAGGTACATTAGGCGGTCACTGAATAACAATTTTACTGTTGGCCAGTGGATTACAGGCCCCAAAAATTATGCACATACCTGACAGAAAAGAACAAGTGATTATGTGGCTGGAGGTATATTAGACGGTCATTGGATAACAATTTTACTTTAGTCCAGTACAGGCCTCAAAAATTAGGCATTCATCTGACAGAAAAGAACTATGTGTCTATGTGTCTGGAGGTACATTAGGCGGTCATTGGATAAATATTTTACTGTAGGACACTGGAGTAGATGCCCCAAAAATTAGGCATTCACCTGACAGAAAAGGACTGTATATACTTAAGACAAGGACCATTCTTTGTTCTGGGTGGTGGCGTACATGTTGTGGGCTGGCATGAGGAAATTTAATTTCACGTGTTACACGTGGTCGTCACAGGTGTTGAATTCCTTCGAGATCCATGCCTCATTCATTTTTAGAAATATGAGGCGAGTGTGCTTATTGGTCACGATACCCCCTGCTGCGCTAAACATCCTTTTGGACAGGACACTCGACAAGGGGAAAGCCAAGAGTTCCTTGGAAAATTGTGTCAGCTGTTGCCACAGGTCAAGCCTACACACCCAGTAGTTCAGGGTTTTTTCGCTTCTCAGGGCGTCCACATCGGCCATTAACCCGATGTAGTCGGATATCTGTCGGTCTAGGTGTTCCCTGAGGCTGAATTTGGAGAGAGGCTCTCGATGGGTTGGCTGCAAGAATGATCTCATATCCAAAGTGACCAACACATGTTCAAACCGCCCTCTTTTTGCAGGTGCGGTAGGATTGGTACACACACCTGTTTAGCTGTGGATGGAAATTCATCTGCCAGCGCCCGCAACTGCAGAATGCAGCAAGGCCTGGAAATGCTGCATTCTGACAGCCCTCTGTGATGCTGGTAACATGCCCGCCATTTTGTGTTTGTTCCGAGGGTCTAAGTACGTTGCCGCCCAGTACTGGTCCTTGCGCTTTATGCTTTTTATACGGGGGTCCCTCTTCAAACACTGGAGCATGAAGGCCCCCATTTGCACTAAAACGGAAGCGGTTGAGCACCCTGGCTCCTGCTCATCGCCCAGGAGAATGTCCGCCTCGGTCTCCTCTCCTCATCCATGGACAACAGCAGAGATCCCCAAAAAGTTTAAAATCCCCCTCAATGCCTGCTCTTCTTGCTCCTTCTCCTCCTCTCCCCAGCCACCATACTCTTCTGACTTGTCTTCAGACTCCTGCTAATTTTTCACAGATGGAGTATCCCCACTGGGATTTCATTCATCATTGCAACTTCCTCATATTCCAGCTCTTGCTCCTCGACCGCTTGATCAATGAAACAATGCAATGCGTGCTCCAGAAAGTAGGCGTAAGGTACGATGTAACTGATGGTGCCCTGGCTGCGACTGATCAAATTGGTGATCTCATCAAATGGCCGCAGAAGCCACTGGCATGGTGAAAAGAAACAAAGCTCCCCAGAACCTATCCTGCTGCAGAGTTCATACAGATAGTCATTAACGGCAAGTTGCATCGCGAGCCGCCTGACCCCCCCCCCCACTTTCTCATTATTATGGTGACATTGGTTGGTGAGACTAGCGCAGCAGTCAGTGTCACATAAGCAAGAAGTCCTTGACTATGCAAGCCATGCCGCTCTGCTCGCATAGTGAAGGATAGGATTAGGATCGGGACGGGACAGGGAGCTGCCTTGGGCCCCCCAGGAGCAACTGGGCCCGGGGCAGCTGCTCCTTTTGCCCCGCGTTAAAGACGGCCCTATTAATATGATATAGACATACGACGCCAAGCAATAAGTTAAGGTGAAGATAATATACTAAAAATGAAAATAAACAATAAATACATACGAATCAGCCACAATAAATATGAGTACGAACAATATGTATATAAAAAAAACTATAAATACGAGTCAGCAGCAATATTCAAGCAGCAACGAAAAATAATATATGAGTTAGCAGCAATATACCAGCAACAATGGAATAGCAGTTAAAAGCATTAATTAGAGGGGCACACCTACATCCGTATTACACAGAACGCTAGCCAATGATACTGCTAGATGTTTATTGGATACATAAAAATCAATAGACGATACCTCTATAAAATAAAATAACAATAAAATAGCAATAAAATAGCACTATATGCATACGTTAATAATTACTAAAATTTATGCAACCAAACTAAGAAATTAAATAAGTGCACATTCGTGTTTGCCAACAGTCTTGTAAGTTACTGTTGGACCGTGGCCAATATACTAATTTGTTAGATCTCCGGTTTAAATGCACTTGTGGAGTGCGTGGTTCCCCTTTATGTCGTCAATTCCTCAGTCTGTGTGAACTCCGAAACGTGTCTGGTGTATACAAGTCTCAAAGAAAGAAAAAAAAACGCAGCACATAACCTACGGATCATCTGCACATATTTTGGAGCGCTCCCGAATGTTTTATAGGAAGGAGCAAGAGTCCCGTCGCGTCTAGAATGAATAGACACGAGGTAACGCCGATCTACAGACCCCGGCACCCAGCGGACTGCTCCCAATCTCGAAAGCTTTTTTTACTCACCTTAAGAGCAGATCAAAGGGAAGACCTTCTGTGCCGCAACACGTGGGACGCCACACCAGGCACGAAAACCTTGAAACCTTACCGCTTCAAACAGTGAGTAAAATAGCTTGAATAAACCACGATGTACTAGCAGATGAATACGCTATAACTGCGAATATGCATTAACAAATTGAGAGGAAATCTTCCAGTATAGCCGATGCTTTACAAATGAGGAACTTTGTACACTGAAAAGTCACTGCAAACAATTGACGACATAAAAAGGAACCACGCACACAAGTGCATTTAAACCGGAGATCTAACAAATTAGTATATTGGCCACGGTCCAACAGTAACTTACAAGACTGTTGGCAAACACGAATGTGCACTTATTTAATTTCTTAGTTTGGTTGCATAAATTTTAGTAATTATTAACGTATGCATATAGTGCTATTTTATTGCTATTTTATTGTTATTTTATTTTATAGAGGTATCGTCTATTGATTTTTATGTATCCAATAAACATCTAGCAGTATCATTGGCTAGCGTTCTGTGTAATCCGGATGTAGGTGTGCCCCTGTAATTCATGCTTTTAATTGTTTTCCTTTAAAGATTGGGGTGTATCTATTTTAGGGGGAGCACCCACTCCTTGTCAGTTGGAGGGAGAGCCATCCCAACCGTTCAGAATAATGGAATAGCAGCCCCACTGAGGAAGGGGCGTTTTGTCGGCCCCGAAACACGTTTCGTAAAGAAGGACAGCAAACAAATTTACACTCCACAAATGCGGCTCGAATATAGGAGCGATTAAGAATTATTCGAATTTTAAACCATCGATCAAATTATTATACTTCCGATACAGCGAAGCGGAGGAGTTTTAGGACCCAGAAAACACGCCCTGCATTCTTGCTGCCATCACGTGGGACGCCTAGACAGGACGTCTGGATCACATGGGACGCCGCGTAGGTCCTAGCAGGCAGAAAAGGAAGAAATATCCCGGACAAGCCACATAAGGCGTGGAGTGGTAAAGTACATTTATACACATATATATTGTGCAATATATAATATCTCTGGATGAAAGTATGGAATAGAGACATACATGTTGAAGAATGGTATTTATTTATTCATCATATGAACAGATGAGCACAGGTGAAACACAGGTGGACATTGCATCCTAGCCACTGCTGGACATTTATTTTTATACTCCGATTTTTTTATACTTCGACTTTGATGCTGCTGGTTCTTCTATCTTGTTACACATAGGATTGCTGCTGATCTATTGCTATCTATGCTGCTATTCCATTGCTGCTGATATATTGCTGCTAACTCATATATTATTTTTCATTGCTGCTTGAATACTGCTGCTGACTCGTATTTATTGTTTTTTTATATACATATTGTTCCTACTCATATTTATTGCGGCTGATTCGTATGTATTTATTGGTTATTTTCATTTTTAGTATTTTTTCTTCACCTTAATTTAATGTTTGGGGTCTTATGGCTATATCATATTAAATATAATTTTTATCAATTTTGTTATCAACTTTTATTTGTTTTGATTGCTGGTCCATGTGGCCCTGATAACTGAGTGCCCCCCCCCCCCCCCCACGCATTACTTTAATTTTTAATATCTACAGCAGGACATGTTGGGAGTTGTAGTTTTACAACAGCTGGAGAGCCGCAGGTTGGCCATGCCTGATGTAGTTGTTCCCTTAATGCCTGATAATTGTGGGAGATGGTTGAACATTTGCAGCCATTTATTCTAATTGTATGTACAGCTTCAGTTTATGACATGTAGCTATGTTATACCTTTTTGTTCATTTTTATAGATTGTTTATAGCTTAAAGACCATTTTGGACATTCTCATTTGTTAGAAGGATGCTCAACAGTAAGATGATCACCGAATGACCAGCCAGTAATCAATTGTAATCTGTGAATTACAGTATCTAGCATCAAGCATTCAATTGAGATGCAGAGGAATTGAAGTATTACACCATTGAATGGACAAATCTAGACTTTGTCACTAGTCCCCGCTGACTAATAATTCTTTTCACTGCTGTGGTGGGCATTTCTCTGGATTTTGTGTTGTTAGGTTTAAAAAAAATAAACGGATTGTAACTTGTCCGATGAAGCAACCTTGGTGTTTCGAAAGTTATTAACTCTCAATGTTTCCAGTTAGCCAATAAAAGCTCTTGCATTTACAAAACTTCCATACTCATGCCATTGAAGTGATCATAGGACAATATTTTGTAAGTCCTGCTCACGTGAGCTCCGAGGGAATCAATGCACAAGAAAAATTCCTGTAGAGCATTTTTGGCATTCCAGAGTAAAGACAATACCAAGGAATATGCTGTTAAATGGCGGACTGTTTAGTCTCTATTGCCCGAGGCAACTTCACTGGGTAAAAGTAAGAAAAGGTTCAGTGTAATGAGGCCAAACAAGATGACAGTAATATGCTATTGATCATTGGTGGAAAGGTGCTTTACATTTTTTGCCACCATTAGTAACAAATACTCGTTTTAAAACATTATAAATACAAGTAAAAATGATCTTAAAAGAATTATTGGAAATACGGGGGAAACATACTGCATGTAGATATCTGTGATGTCATATATAGAACACCCCTGTGCTGTGTATTCCTAAGAGATGGGGAGGCAATAGATTATGCTTAGAGATTAGTGAATTTCATGAAATAACATTTTCTGCAGACTCAATCTGGGGGCAAATAAATCCAACCCAAAACAAAAGTGTGCAGATTTCCCTAAAAAGTCATGTATGACAGTCTCCTAGGACTGTATCCAACCCTGTTCAAGTTCTTCAACATCAAGACAGCATTAGTAATGTCAAAGTGACATATATGGCGGTATATACCATGTAGATTGTAAGCCCTCACGGGCAGGGCCCTCTCTCCTTCTGTACCAGTTTGTAACTCGTCTTGTTTATGATTAGTGCAATTGTCTGCATTATGTATGTATACCGCTTATCATATGTACAGTGCCATGGAATGAATGGCGCTTTAATAATAAATAATAATAATATATGCTGGTAAAAAACAACCTGTTTAATAACACACTGCCTTGTAAGATTGTATTTGAATGAAGACATGGTCCAAAAATTAACTCTTGTTGCTAGCAGATGCCTTCTTCTCTGACTACTGACCTGTAACATGGTGGCCGCCATTTTGAGAGATTCATCCGAATTGAAGCATAAAAAAAAATTGGATTATGCTGGAAACCAAATTTTTGGGAAACTCAGGATGAATTACATTCATTTAGAAGCAATTCTGTAATTATGATTCATGACTCACCAGAAAAAAGGGGTAAATGGGGAAAACTAGGAACTTTATTATATTTGTACAGACAATTATTTTTTTGAAACATTGTTTTTTCTCACATTGACATTAGCATAAACTGATTTCTGCGGATCCATCTGACTGCTGAGGGAGAAAGCATAAACACTTAAAGTAAAATGAAACTATATTTATGGAGCTGTTGCTCAGGAAACATTATTCAACCGCTTAAGGACGCAGTCTTTTTTATTCTTAATTTTTTATTTATTTTTTAAAAGTCATTTTCTGTTGCCAGCTATATAAGGGCTTGATTTGGGGGACAAGTTGGGTGACAGCATGAAAAAAAAAGGTCACAGAATAAGTTAAAGGGGTATTCAAGTTGTTTTCCAACATGATAGAGGATAACTATTAGATCGGTGGGAGTTCTACCACTGGGACCCCACAGATCATGAGAACGTACCCCCTGCAGCCCCCTTCCCCCGAAATGAACGGAACACACAACCGCTGTTCTCAGATTTTATTGGATTACGGGCCAAGGGTGGCAGCATTTCTGAAACTGAGCAGTTTGTGAACTGTTCCCATGCTGCTGTGGTGAAAGTGAATCATGTGTGGACATATTGCACCATTGTGAACCGCTGTATTGGGCTATATCCGGAACTCCCATAGAAATAAATGGAACGGCCTCGGACATGTGTGACCGACTTCTCAGTTCATTTCAGGTGGGCTGTAGGGGGTACAGGGCCCCCATTCTCATGATTGGTGGGGGTTCTAGCCCTAGAACACCCACCTATTTAATAGTTATAACTTGAAACAACCAGAATACCGTTTAATTCTGCTGGAAAATATGTTTATGGCAATACAAAATTTATAGTTTTTCATGTTTTTTTAAAGTTTTCACAATAATTTTTTTTCAACCAGCAATTTTAGAAATGTTTATTTATTTTTTATATATGTGTTCATCATACAGGGTAAATGATGTGATTATGTTATTGCATGGGTCATTACAAACATGACGATACAAATGCATGCTATAGGATTCTCTAAATGGGCTTTCCCATTCCACAGGATAGGAGATAAGTGTCTGATTGGCGGGTTCCTGTGTGTCCCCATAAGTGGAGCTGTGGTCACACATGTTGCTTGCTGCTGCATGCACCTCTATGGGACTTCCAGCAGTCCCATAGAGTTGAATGAAGCAGTAGTAGTGTACATGCGTGAATGCTGCTCAGTTCCAATAGGGGGGACACAGAGCCCTTAATTCTTATGATCAGTGGGTGCCCCAGTGGTAAGAACAGCTAATCAAACACTTATTCCCTATCCTGTGGATAGGGGATACATATTTGTAATGGAACAACCCTGTTAACTATCAAGATTTCTTTAATGGGTTATCCCATTAGGACAATGTAGCCCCTATCCTCAGGATGGGAGATAAGCGTCTGATCAGAGGTGTTCTGACTCCTGGGGCCTCTGCCGATCCTGAGAATGGGAGCCCATGCTCCACCATTTGAATGAAGTGGCGGTCATGCATGCGCACTAGTGCTCAGTCAGCTCTATGGGGCTGTCAGAGATAGCCAAGCGCTTGTATGGAGTTGAATAGAGCGTCGGACATGCATGCATGTCTGCAACTCTATTCAAATGATCAGCATGGGTCCCTGTTTTTCTGGTGGCAGGGGCCACAGTGGTCTGAATCCTCACTGATCAAGCACTTATCCTTTACCATGTGGACTCAGAGTATTCAAGCTATTTTAACTACACAGTTGAGTCACATTATTATGACCACTTCTTACTTTCGATGGCAGCAGTGTGTAAACCATGAAGGACCCCAAGTGTTGTGAGCTGGCTTGGTGGGTATATATGGTGTGTGATAGGCTGTCTGCACACATATCCCACATTGCTGTCATGGGTAAAAGGGACAATTTATCAGAATTAATTGGATTTCGGGCCAAGGGTAGTATTTCTGAAACTACACAGTTTGTAAACTTTTCACGTGCTGCTGTGGTGTAAGTGGATTGTGAGTGGACAAATGGCATCATTGTGAGTGAATGACGCTAAAAATATGGAGTGCCACATGCCATTGATGTGAGAGGTGAACATCGGCTACAATGGTTAGAAAGGGCAGACCAAAACACTACAGTGGAGCAGTTCATCAGCAAAATGAACCAAGGAGCTACCATACAGTTGTCTACGACAACAGTTCAGCAAACCCTACTGCGTATGGGGCTCCAAAGCAGATAGAGGGTCACTGCATCTCTGCTAATGAAGTTGCATGTGCAGAAAAGGCTTCAATTTTCGAGGTAGTATCAGAAATAGAACTCCACTGATTTGCAAAAGGATGTATTCTCTGATGAGTCATGTTTTCTGCTTCATCAAATGGATGGACATTGGCATGGGAGGTGAGAAACATCAGAGAACAAACACCCTGCAAACATTGCTGGAAGAGCACAAGCTGGTGTTGGTAGTGTTATAGTCTGGTGAATGTTTTCTTGGCATTCTCTGGGCCCACTCAATGTGTAGAAGACACACCCAACCAATTTGGGTATGAATCCATTCTTGCAGATCATGTTCATCCATACATGTTTATTGTCTTCTCTGGGGCAGATGGGATCTTTCAGCAAGATAATGCAACATGATGGCTTGCAAGGTACTATCCTGCCCCCCCCCCCAATTCCCCAGACTTTAACCCAATTTTGCATCTGTGGGACCACCTTTATCGTTGTGTTCACTCTATTGATGCTCCTCTACACACCTTTCAGCAGCTGTGAGATGCACTGCAGTCAGAATGGCTCCAGATACCTGTGACAACCAACTAGGACCTATTGAGACACACACAGTGGTGAATACTAGCTTGTGGTCATAATAATGTGACTCAACTGTGTATATCTCTCTGTCTCAGTAAAGAGAAAGTAAAAGAATCCAAAAATTTACGTCTCCCCCTTCCCTGCCCCATATTTAAACTTATTTTGAAAATATCCTAGAGGGCTTTTATGTGGATCACTGAAGATATACACTAAAAGTGGTAAGGGTACGTTTCAAAAAAACACATTTTTTTACATTACTGTCTTCTATCTTTAGGACTGTCAATCCTACTTTCTTCCCACATACCTACTTGATGGACCTGAATGTGAAGGTCCTTAAACATGAAGGAATGTCCACATGACAACCTGTAAAAGCCCTTCAAGCAATCCAAACTCCTTCCCACCTTCCATGATAGCTTTCAACGATTCTGGGTATGCTGGATTTAAGGTGTGAGGATGTGAGGTTATATACACACATGACTGAAGATGCTGAATATTTGCTATTGAAGATCTTCCTGCAAATCCACAGTATTGTACAATACCAAAAAAATGAATGATATTTTAAGAAATTTCACCCATACAACACCTAAACAATTTTGCTGTAGAAATTTACTTGCAGTGCGGATTTGAAATCTGCAGCATGTCACTTTTAGCTTAATGGGACTGAGCTGTAATACTAAGCACAGCTGCTATCCAATGGATGATGCTGTGTTTCGTAAGCTGCGAGGAGGCCCCATCTAACAGCTGATCAGCGAGGGTGTTAGGTTTCAGACCCGATCTGATCTGAGGAGCATGAATCATAAACATATGATAGATGTGGGTCCCACCTCCAGGATCCACACATATCCCTAGACTGGGGGTCCCATGACCCTTTGTTCTGGGAAGATTGATGGAGCTACATACAGGGCAATCCTGGAGGAAAATTGGTTAGAGGCTACAAAAGACTTTAGACTGGGGCAGAGGTTCACCTTCCAGTAAGAAAACTGACAAAGAAAAGTGGTCTCAAAAGGCAGAGAAATGATCAAAACCCCAAATGCTGTTGCACATTTAGAACTTGGGGAGCAGATCCTGCCCATGTGATCCGTTGCTAACAGCAATCCCCAGCAAAAATGCATACAATGGAGAATGCCTGCAATGGACCACATGTGCCACAAGAACATTCTACACAGGATAGCTATATGTGTGGATGTGATTGATTATATAAAAGTACACCAAATTCTTGCAGTGTTCTACCTTCCAGTAGGACAACAACCCTAAGCATACAGCCAGAGCTACAATGAAATGGTTTAGATCAGTGATGCCCAACCTACGGCCCGCGGGCCAAATCCGGCCACGAAGTTGTGTCATGCGACCCGTGAGACTCCCTGGAAAAAGTCTAAGGCGTACCAATACACTGCTTCCCGCTTCTCCTGTCACCCGACTAGTGACCCTGCTCCGCCCTCCTCTTGTCACCCCACTAGTAACCCCGCTCCCCCTCCTCCTGTCACCTCACTAGTGACCATGCTCCCCCTCCTCATGTCACCTCATTACTGACCATGCTTCCCCCTCCTTCTGTCACCTCACTAGTGACCCTGCTCCCCCCTCCTCCTGTCACCCCACTAGTGACCCTGCTCCCCCCTCCTCCTGTCACATCACTAGTGACACTGCTCCCTTCTACTTCTGTCACCCCACTAGTGACCCTGTTCCTCCCCTCCTCCTGTCACCCCACTAGTGACCCTGCTCCCCCCTCCTCCTGTCACCCCCCTAGTGAGACCCTGCTCCACCCACCTCCTGTCACCTCACTAGTGAGCCTGCTCCCCCCTCCTCCTGTCACCCCCCTAGTGAGACCCTGCTCCCCCTCCTCCTGTCACCTCACTAGTGACCCTGCTTTCCCCTCCTTCTGTCACCTCACTAGTGACCCTGCTTCCCCCTCCTCCTGTCAGCCCACTAGTGACCCTGCTTTCCCCTCCTCATGTCACCTCACTAGTGACCCTGATTCCACCTTCTCCTGTCACCTCACTAGTGACCCTGCTCCCCCTCCTCCTGTTACCCCACTAGTGACCCTGCTCCCCCCTCCTCCTGTCACCCCACTAGTGACCCTGCTCCCCCTTCCTCCTGTCACATTACTAGTGACACTGCTCCCTTCTCCTCCTGTCATCCCACTAGTGACCCTGTTCCTCCCCTCCTCCTGTCACCCCACTAGTGACCCTGCTCCCCCCTTCTCCTGTCACCTCACTAGTGACCCTGCTTTCCCCTCCTTCTGTCACCTCACTAGTGACCCTGCTTTCCCCTCCTTCTGTCACCTCACTAGTGACCCTGCTTTCCCCTCCTTCTGTCACCTCACTAGTGACCCTGCTCCCCCTCCTCCTGTCACCTCACTAGTGACCCTGCTTTCCCCTCCTCCTGTCACCCCCCTAGTGAGACCCTGCTCTACCCACCTCCTGTCACCTCACTAGTGACCCTGTTCCCCCTCCTCCTGTCACCCCACTAGTGACCCTGCTTTCCCCTCCTTCTGTCACCTCACTAGTGACCCTGCTCCCTCTCCTCCTGTCACCTCACTAGTGACCCTGCTTTCCCCTCCTTCTGTCACCTCACTAGTGACCCTGCTCCCCCTCCTCCTGTCATCCCACTAGTGACCCTGCTTCCCCCTCCTCATGTCACCTCACTAGTGACCCTGATTCCACCTCCTCCTGTCACCTCACTAGTGACCCTGCTCCACCTCCTCCTGTCACCTCACTAGTGACCCTGCTCCCCCTCCTCCTGTCACCTCACTAGTGGCCCTGCTCCCCCCCCTGTCAACCCACAGGGAAGAAGCTGAACAGACTCCACCGACTATGATGGGATCCGTTCTGTTTCCATTCGAGATCCTGTCTTTTTACCGGACACAAAAGTGCTGCATACAAGGCTTTTTTGTCTGGTCTTTCAACAGAATCTGCAACAGAGGCTCCAAATGTAGCCTCCACTGCAGATTTGAAGGCCTACATAGTATGTATTTTAGTAATGCTCACATGTTCCCCCTCACAGTGTTTGCATTTCTTTCTGGCAAAGCTACCTGGTTCTGGCCCACAAAATGTATACCATGTCTAGTGTGGCCCTCAGACGAGAAATGGTTGGGCACCACTGGTTTAGATCAAAGCATATTCATGTGTTAGAATGGCCCAGTCAAAGCCCAAACCTAAATCCCATTAAGAATCTGTGAAAAGACTTGAAAATTGCTGTTTACAGATGCTCTCCATCCAATCTGACTGAGCTTGCGCTTTCTTTACAAAGAAGAATGGACAAAGATTTCAGCCTCCAGAGGTGCAAAGCTGGTAGAGGCATACTCCAAAAGACTTGCAGCTACAAAGTATTGACTGAATACAAATGAACGCCACACACAGATTTTTATGTATTAAAGATTTTGAAAACCATGTATCATTTTCTTTTCACTTTACACATACTTGCTACCTTTTGTTGGACTATCACATAAAATCCCAATAAAATACATTTAAGGTTATGGGTGTAATGGGGGGTGGGAATGTATGCATTTTGTTTCCCTTCATTTTGTAAGTGTTTTGTGAGATGAATAAAGAAAAAAATATATAAAAAAAAAAAAAAAAAAAAAGGTTATGGGTGTAACGTGAAGTGTGAAAAAGTTAAAGGGATATGAATACTTTTTGTCAGGGCACTGTATGTACGGTGACATCACCAGGTGCGTTATTTCTATAATGTGACAACAGTATGCAAATGATCACACTCTTATGACATCAATGAGTGCATTAGCCCTCTATTGTACCAGGCACTGTACTACACTGTACAAGGCACTGTAGATATTCTACTCAGTGATGTCACAGTACAGGAATTATACAATGAAAGGTCAGTAGGTACACTGTGAGATGACAGCATCAGAATGAAAACAATGATATCATCATGCAGGTAAAATGAGCCCATAGACATCACTAAGTGTTTGCCCCCCCCCCCCCCCTGCTGGGTGTAGGCTGGGGACACGCTAGCGTCATGACGTAGGGGTGACGCGTTCCTCCTCCGGCCGTCCTCTCCTCTCGTTCCCTGCCTCGATTTGCCTCGCTCCTCGATGCGGACCTGGATCCTAAGGAACGCCGCCTCCTGGCCAGGCATGGCTAGCCGAGTACGGATGGTCTAGATGGGAGTTAGAGCGATCTTACTTTGCCTCCTGCCGCCTCAGGTGACTCTTTTGTACGCCGCATTGCCCTGTCCCTGCACTATCTTCGGCCGGCTGTTTGCTGTGACTGTGACTGTGACTTGCCGAGACTCGCGATTTGCTGCCTTTGAGATGCAGGGCGTCTGGAGCTGGAGCCGGTAAGCCACTCTGTATATTACGGCTTTCGCTCTATCCTGTTGTCTGCTGCCAATCAGTACCGACGGTCAGCCCTATACTGCCTGCTGTGCCTTGTCCGTCCCCTCACTCGATGCCCTTTTTTTTGCCGCTGTGATCAGCTGTTTGCCGCCTGGGAGGCGCTGGGTGTCAGAGCTGGTAAGTTACCAGATTAATGGGGTACCGGCTCTTGTGGAGGAAACAGGGGCTGGAAGATTTGGCTGAACCCACTCTGAATGTGTTACCGCTGATAATATTGGACTCCGTTGGCGGTCAGCTGTGAGGCCTGGGGTAATCTGCTGTTTCAGCTGCTGGGCGTACGAATCTGAGCCTGTGATCTCAGGTGATCTGCAGTTCCTCTCTGTACAAAGTACAGGTGTCTTTAGCTTTTCTGGATTCTGCCTTCCCCGTTTTTTGGATGAACTGGTCCTCATATAGCCTCAGCTGCTAGTTGGAAAATCTGTGGGGCACCCCGATATGGTATCTGAGAGGCGGAAAAGCCAAATTCTGGGGTCCACAGATTGATTATTAGAAGACGTCCCTACTGGGTTACCCGGCCTGCATCTTCGTTTCGGGACATATCTTTCAAAGCTGAGTCTTAACAATCTTTTAAGACTGTAATTGGGTTTTATCCCACTTATATCTGTATTACCGTTATATATCTGCGGGAAGTCATCATTTATTTATATGAGATACTGCTGTGTGGGAACTTTGTAGAAGCAATATATTGTCCTATACTGTCTTATATGAAAATGCCGCCAAAATACCGTAAATCAGCTGGACTGACCTCTCCAAAAGGTGGATTAGGGGGGAGCCCACAGGCTCGACTAGATAAATTTTTGAAGTCACCACCGCCCAAAACTAGAGGAGGGGTACAGAGATCTGCCCCGCAGGTTGAGTCAGGTGCAGACAATACGGACCGGTTAGAACAGGGCTCATTAAAAACCAGTCTCGCCCATAGTGAAGGCTTTGAGAGCATTAATAAGAAACTGCAGGATATACTGGGAGTGGTAAATGCTACTAATATTTCGGTAGCAGACCTGGCCTCCTCCCTTGCAGTAGTACAAGGGGATGTTACTATAATAAGAGATGAAATGACGAAGCTGAGGTTAAAGGTTAAAGAATTGGAAACTGCAATTAACTCTGTTACTGTAGAGAATGGGGTATTAAAGAACAGGCTGGAAGAGGTAGATGAAGACCGTTCTTGGCTAAGAAGGAAAGTGGTAGAGCTAGAGGATAGGTCTCGTAGATATAATCTGCGATTAGTAGGTTTTCCAGAAGGGGCAGAACAGGATAACCCGCCGGAATTTATTCAGAAGTGGTTGGTAGAAAGCTTGGGTTCAGACTATGATCTAGCTTCCTTTTGTGTGGAAAGGGCCCACAGAATTCCATTTAAAAAACCTCCTCCAGGTGCCCCTCCAAGGGCAATTTTAGCAAAACTTGTATGTTCAAAGGATCGGGATTGGGTTCTTAGACGCAAAAGAGAAATATCAGAAATATATTATGATAGTAATCTCATATCAATATTCCCTGATTTCTCCCGAGAGACCCAAAACAAAAGAAGATCCTATGCTGATGTAAAAAAAAGATTGATCGCAGCTAAGATTAAGTATTCAATGTTATACCCCGCAAAATTAAGAGTTGTACATAATGATTCTGTTCATTTTTTCATTACACAGGCGGAGGTGGCGCAATGGCTGGATTCTAGGGGTTTATGAAATCATATGGAGAGGTGGTGGGGAGGGAGGTTAATGAGGGGAGATGGCGGGGAGGAGGTGTGGTGGAAGGAAAGAGGTTGATGGGTATTTTAGAATGCCTTGTCAACCATGCAGGGGGGTGGTTGGGGGTGGGTTGTAGGGAGGGATTGGCTGCTGTTCTCTGCCACGTGGTGATGCGTGCCTCTCCGCTGAGATTGGCGATACCTCTATGTATATGATATGCCATGTAACATCTTATGTTGGAATGTGAGAGGGTTGGGAGACAGAGTGAAGAGGACAGTGGTGTTTGACCTTGTGGTCCGGCATCTGCCTGCGATTGTGGCACTGCTAGAGACCCATGCAACAGTTGATAGGATTTATTCATTGAAAAGGAAATGGGCTTCTTTGGAGTACCACGCTTGTTACTCTTCCTATGCAAGAGGGGTTAGCGTGTATATACATCGAGGGATGGAGTTCCAACCACTAGACAGTTCTATCGATAAAGAAGGGCGATACGTATTTCTCCATGGGTATTGGAAAAGGCAGGAGGTGATATTGGCTTTTATTTATATCCCCCCACCATTTAAGGCAACAGTTCTTTCTCACTTAGCTCAATATACAGCTACTAAAAATCAATGTGCCTTATTGGTGGTGGGTGAGCTACTATTTCAAGGCCAGAATCGTTTCTGCGAATCTGGTAAAACGGGTAGGTTTTTGGCTCGTTTGGTGGCCAACCAGAGAGAGGTTACCAGTATAAAAGAAATCAGGAATCCACAAGGAACTAGAGTGAGATCCGCAGAAGAGATTAGAGAGGAATTTGTGAAATACTATTCTACCCTCTATAAATCTGAGTCTATGTCTAGTGGTAATGTTATGGATCAATACCTTAAACAACTGGCGCTTCCCCAGTTAACGACCCAAGATAGAGAAATGTTAGACTCCCCCATTTGTAAGGAGGAACTTCAAGTGATTCTCCCGTCCTTAAAGTATAGTTCATCCCCAGGACCAGATGGATTGCCTTTCGAAATCTATAGGTACCATGCCAAGTCCCTCCTCCCAATCCTTCTTCAGGTTTTTAATGAGTCCTGTGTATTCGGCTCTCTACCACCATCATTTAGAGAGGCAGTGATGGTTTTGGTCTTGAAGAAGGATAAGGATCCATGCGATGTGGGGTCATATAGACCTATATCGCTCTTAAATACGGACTACAAGATTTTCGCAAAAATTTTGGCTTGTCGCCTGAAAAGGGTTATAGCTGATCTGGTACACCCTGACCAGACGGGCTTTATTCCGGGCCGCCATATACAGTCGAGTCTATATAGGGTGTATTTGAATTTGTCTGTGGGGGGCAGTGTGGACCACTCCATCCTGTCATTAGACGCCGCAAAGGCGTTTGACAGGATGGAGTGGTCTTTTTTGTGGGCTACAATGTCTCATTTTGGCCTTGGGAACCCTTTTTTGGAAATGACCCAAATGCTATATGAACAGCCTGTTGCATATATTAATATCAATGGTATTACTACTTCTTCTGTTAGGATGCGGAGAGGGATGAGACAGGGTTGTCCCTCGTCTCCCCTCCTCTTCGCTCTCTTTATAGAAACGTTGGCTTGCCGGATCCGTTCGGAGAGGGGTATAGACGGCTTTGGGGTGGCGGGAGTGAGCGATAAAATAAGCCTATATGCAGATGATGTGATCCTGTTTTTGGATCAGGGTTGGAAAATCCTTCCGTATGTCATAGAGGTAATAGAACAGTATGGTAAACTATCAGGATATATGATCAATTGGGCAAAGTCATCGCTCCTCCCGCTGAACCGGAAAGCTGTAGATGAGGGGAGCCGAGTTCGTGTCTTGGCACCTAACGATACCTTAGATTACTTGGGGGTTAAGATCGGGGTCCCTATAAGTAGGTATTATGAGCTCAATTTGGCCCCAGTTCTGGAAAAAGTTAAGACTAAAGTCGGAAATTGATATTGGCACAGATAGATTGAATCGCATTGATCAGGATGGTTATTTTGCCTATGATTTTGTTTCCGTTGTGTGCCTCTCCTATTTGGATAGATGATATCTTCTTCTATAGATTGGAGACCTTGATTAATGATTTAATTTGGGGCAGGAAGAGGGTGCGTATAAAACAGAGATATCTATGGTTGTCGGAGGAAGATGGTGGGCTGTCACTACCTTTCTTTCAAGGTTACTTTTTTTGTGTACAGATTCAGCGGTGTTGTAATTGGAAAGAGAGTTTACTTTCACGGTATTTGAATAAAGTTATTGAAAAGCCAATTGAGAATATTTTTTCATCTTTAGAAAGTGGGTTCATGGGAATGAGGAAAGCCTTGTTGATCCCTTTCTCATTGCAGAGGGTGTGGTATAGGCTGAAGGAACTCCTTAAAGTCCCCGGCCCGTTCTTTTTTACCCCTCTGTGGGGGAACGGGGGGCTGGAGGAGTTTTTCAAAGTCACAGAGTTTGGGTTATAGGCATGTCTAGTTTTTTTTATATTATATACATAGATGTGATGGATTTGTTATATACTGCTATATTTTTCACATTAATGAGATTGACACTGGTCTATGTATTAATCTTATGCTTTTTCTAAAAATAAAAATAAAGATAAATAAAAAAAAAAGTGTTTGGCCCCCATTGCAGCTGCTATGCCTACTACCCTGGTAGTTACACCCATAATAAAGCAACAGTATCTCCTTACAAATAAAGTACTAAGTAAAACATATATATGTATATATATATATATATCATGCAGGAAATAGAAATGCTTTTGTTTGTCCTGCCTGAATAAGTAACGTAAAGGGACTTAATATTTTGTCTGCTGAGTTTTAAGCACATTTCGGAGATGAAGAACTGTTAAACTAATAGTCTGTCACATGTTACCCCTATAAATGTAGAGGAAGGATCCGGTGAGCTGGTTAGTGGGAGGTGGGAATGCCGGTTAAACTGTGTGAGTTACAGACAGGCATGCATGCCTTTGGGACACATCAGAGCTGAGTCAGAGGCTGAAACAATCAAAGCGTTGAGCAATGAGACGCAATAGGTGATAAAGGAAAGAATTAAACCTATGGAAATGATTCCAACTCAGTGAATTAATTGCGGAATAATGCACAGCTCAAAGACTTTAGAGCAATTGACTTTAAGATTTGTTTATTTCTACTTTTCTTGCATTTCTTTGAGCCTTCTAACTATTAGGGGATTTCAGGACATTGGAAAAAACGGCTTGTCGGAGCATTTCTTATCTATATCATCAACTCTATGGCATCATGCACAATGTTTCCATTCATTCCTATCCATGTTTAGGCTTCCTTTCTGTTCATGAACATACATATCAGTGATGCAGCATGTAATATTATTTATTATTAACGCATCATTTACTCCACGGCTCTGTACATATGAAAAGGGTGTAAATGTCTAATACAAAAACAATAAGCACAAACTGGTAGAGAAGGAGAGAGGACCCTGCCCACGAGGGTTTACAAATCCTAATCTTACACGACGATCTATGAGCCTTTTTTTCCTTTTGAAGAGGACCTTTCACCACTCCTGACATGCCTGTATTAATAGCTTCATGCATTCCCCAGGTAATAACAATTCTGGAGCATCCATTCTTATGTCTGTATGTTGTGCCATTCCTTTATTATTTCTACTAGAGGTTATGAATGAATTGCTAGCAGTCTGCAGTAAGAGTACAGAGGGGTGATACCAGTCGGGGGTGTGCCCTTGCACGGCATGACTATCCAATCAGTGCCACCAATGTCAGACTGTGCAGGGCCCCCCCGCCCCCCCAACTGGTAACACCCATTTATAGAAATACAATTACATGCAGTGATACAAATGCAGCCTCCTGTTTCTTTAAAGGAGTTGTAAGGGAATTGAAAAACATGGCTGCTTTCTTCCACAAAGAATGCCATCCCTATGGAGAGTTTTGGGAGGAAGATTTATCAAAATTTGTGTAAAGAAAATTAATTTCTGAAATGAAAGGTGGAATCTAATTGGTTCCTATGGACAACTCAGCCAATGTTCCTTTACACCAGGTTTGACGAATCTCCCCCAAATTTGATAATGCAGCTCAGCCCCATGAACTTCACCAGGGCTGTCTTACAAGAACATTGCCACACGCCACTTTTGGAAGTAGGGGCCATGTTTTCCACTCCTGGACGGTTCAAAACCACATCTGACAAAGTTTATTTTACAGAGGTTTTTTTCTTGCAGTGTGTGAACCTGACCTTAAGGTGATGCTCTTAATGGCACATTGTATTTGCTTGTGATAACTGCCTGTTCACTATCCAAAATCACCAAAGCAGATCTTTTTTATTCTTCGGCAGATTTCTATGTAAATGTTATATTCAGCCTCCTTAATTTTTATTTTTTTTGCTTTCTTTCTTTCATGTTCACAAACGGTCAAAGTTGAAATTGAAGAGCAATGTTTATCCAATTACTACAATGGCACCATATTCACATTAAACAGCATCTCATCTAAATCAGGTGATTAGCCAAGGGGAAGCAATCTGAACAATGAATTAGAACACGCAACATCTAAATTGCATTGCAATGCTTTTAGATGAGATACGCGTGATGAAATGTACTTTTTATATTTGCAGGTGAAGCTGAAACAACAAAACATATCAGTGATTTATCATCTCCGGCTTTCTGAGAGCATCCTATAAGTGTAATAATGCAAAGTTTCAGTAGATGGCGCCTTGACACAGCTCACATGGCCGCTCGCTCATGATATCTGTTATTCTAAGATATGCTATAAATATATGTAAAAGCTAGTGACAAATCATATTCGGTCAATGAAATACAGCCCAGACTTTACTGTTTTAGCCACATGAAAGATAGTTTTCCT
The DNA here is from genome assembly GCF_014858855.1 of Bufo gargarizans. NCBI lineage: Eukaryota > Metazoa > Chordata > Amphibia > Anura > Bufonidae > Bufo > Bufo gargarizans. The sequence continues at coordinate 321,666,014 of NC_058084.1, forward strand.
TCACGTGGTTGTTTCACAGTTTGACTTGGCTTTTTAGTCGTCGTTATATTTAGTAAAAATGAGAAACATGGAAAAATTGACCATCATGGAGATATTGCTTTGCAATATTCATCTCTTCATTTAGACGAGCCATTGAATTAGTTTATTTTTTTTATGATAAGCGTAGATGTAGTAGAGCTGAGTTTCTTCTTTATATCATGTTTCATGAAGTTGTTTAAACTCAGCCCTCAATCACACCTCAGTAGTTGATCAGCGTTTTTCATCCGATAAAACAAAACCCAAGCGTGGATCCAATATATATGTTGCATTCAGAAAATCTTCAGACCCTTCCATTTTTTTTTAAACATTTTATGTTGCAGCGTTGTGCAGCTCAAAAAAATCAAGGTTTCCCCATTATTCTGCACTCAGTACCCAAAAAAACATGAATGTTTGAAGTCTTTGATAATTTATTAAAAAGAAAAAAGAAAAATCTTGCATTGACATAAGTATTCACACCCTTTACTCAGTACCTAGATGAAGCACCTTTGGCAGCAATTATAGCCTCCAGTCTTTATGGGTATGATTAGTGTTGAGGGGATCGAGCTTTGGATCATAGATCTGAAGTCGATTCACTCAAAACTTTGTTGTAACGATGTAGAGAGACCCCTCTCTGTACAGCATTAAAATGTATGGGCTCTGGTGAGGTGAAATTAGTTATCACTGAAGTCTAGTGAAACTTCGGTGAATAACGTCAATTTTAAAACTTGAACACCATTTTAAAACAGGATTCCGAAGTTAGCTTCGATACCAACTGGTACCTCGGTACCAAAGCCGATTTCGGATCCAAGTTTTAAAATGGTTTTCAAGTTCAAAAATCAAATCCCAAAGTTATTCACCGAAGTCCAGCGAAACTTCAGTGATAACTAAGGTGGCCTTGATGTGTTTTTCTGAGGCGAGACATCTTTCTGGAAACTCTGCCTTAGGCCTCTTGCACATGAACATTGTGGGCCCGTGGCCGTATTGCGGCCCGCATACGGCGGGTCCACAATACACGGGCACCGGCCCGTGTGCACTCCGCATCACAGATGCGGACCCATTCACTTGAATGGGTCCACAATCACAGAGATGGGGAACCGAAGCACGGATCGGAACCCCACGGAAGCACTACAGAGTGCTTCCATGGTGTTTCTGTCCGTGCCTCCGCTCCGCAAAAATTTTTAACTTTTGCAGTGTTGACAGATCACAGACCTATTCAAGTTGTTGCCTGTGCATTGGGGACGGCAAATTGTGGTCCCCAATGCACGGAACGGATGCACAACGTTCGTGTGCAAGAGGTTTAAAGGCCCACATTGGTGGAGTGCTTGATGGTTAACGTGAACAATGAACGTGATGTCACTAGCCTAGGAAAAGCAAAGAAAAGGCTGCAGCGCTCACAGGAGCGCTGTTGCCTTCTCGAACAGCTGATCAGCGGGGGCTCCCCACCGATCAGATACTCAGCCAGAGAAAAGGTCATAAAAAAAAAATCTCTGAAAACCTGTTTAAGATTTATGAAGGCAACTGAACTTTTGGAAACTTGTTCTGCTATGCATTGTCAGCTGTGAGATCTTAGATAGACAGGTTTCCAAATCATTCCAATACACTGAAATGACAATCAAGGTGTACAAACATCTCAAAGATGATCAAAGTTTAGTTTTTGTGTATATACTGTATATATTCTTGGATTAGAAAAAAACAACAAATGAAAAACAAGGATCAAATAATATTGACTTTGGCTTGGCTATTTTGACTACTCTACTCTAATTCTGTACTGTATTGTACTCCCGCTTTTGACCTATTTATGTACAACCCTTCTCCGTGTGGTTGCGTCTCTGAGTCTGTCTGTCTGTCACTTAGCAGAACAGGGAATGTCGACCAGTTGCGGACTTGCCGCTTAGGGCTTGCACTGCAATAGGCAGGGAAAGCAGGTTGGATGCCAGTCAAGGGCTCACTGTGTGTTCCTTTCTACTGTGCTGACAGTTACTTTCTGTTATAGAAAAGCTCCAGTTGTTAGATATTCTCTTTAGTTCATTATAAGGGTGCCCCCTGGTGTTTAGTCTGTATAGTAATTCTGCACATCCACTTTCTGATGTGGTCACACATGCTAAGTTTCGTCTTTCAACTGCCACCAGCCATGCTTACTGTATATGTCGAGGAAGCTGGCCGCTGAAAGGACACACCCTGAGCTGTTATAGGGAGAGAGCTACAGCAGAAATGACACATGCCCTCAGATGTGATAGGAAGAGAGCTGTAGCAGAAAGGACATGCCTCCTGAGCTGTGGTAAAGAGAGAGCTGCAGCAGGAAGCACCCACTCCCTGAGAAATGACCCTTTTTCTGAGATGCCAGCCTGAAGGGAATCTGGCAGAGCAATTGGAGCAATGAATGTGGAGATCTCTGGATCCATGTGAGGTGCAGGGCAGGTTCTAGCGTCATTAGAAACAGTTATGTACTACCGTATATGATGTCTGATTTTCATTTTTTTTTTTTTACATCATGGCATGACCCCTTTAAGTTCAGCAGGGCTGAATTAAACAGACACTTTGTATAACTCAACTTTCATCTCATTCTAAAGGAAATATTGAAGTGTTACAACTTACAATGTTTCAATTGACAAAATCAGCACTACTACTACCTCTGTATGCATCTGCATTCTCATTTAGAGTTGAAATAAAACGGTACAGTTAAACTTTATTATTCTGTTTCCAACCATTCAGATATCAGCCAGCACACCTATGGAAATGTCATTTCCTCCACCAAACCTCCCATGGCATAAATCCTGACATTGTCACGCAGTATTTTTAAAATGGACTTAAAAGTACTATTGCATTGTGTACGCCATGCCAGCTATCTGCCCATTCATTACATTATACAGTATAGAGCAGTAAAGCAATAGCTCAGTGCCATTCTTTAAGAATCAGCAGAACACAGTGTTACACAATGTCCTATTTGGTATGTTCTTGGATTGAAAGCTGTGACTTTCAGGAATAAGCAATGGCAGCATCCCCAGTAACAGAGCACTGATTGAGAAGAGAACAGACCATCTGATACAGATCTGCCATAATGAAAGTCCAGCATGGGGCTGAATGAGTTTCCACCTCTGCTGACTGAGGGGCTAATGACAAACATCTCCCTGGGCACTTTACTGCTGCTGTTAGCTTTTTAGGGCATATGGCATTTGGTTACATGGCTTTCTTCAGAGATTTCTAGTGATAGACTGAAGTTCGCTGCTCCAGAGTCTGTCTACATTTCTTACGCAGCATTTTCAAGTTTCAGGAAACTCTTGATGTGTATTATGTTAGTATTGCTGTCACGCAGCTTTCTGTTTATGTTACGTACAATATGCTTCAATAATAGTTGATATTAAAAGCCAAAGAATTAAAACATAAATAAATAAATCGCCAAACCTACAAAATCTTCATATTTTGTCTAGCATTATTTAAATATATGAGTAATATGGGAATTCTGACATGAAAGCTATTATATTATTATGATATTAATAATATATTTGTGCAAGGCCTCTTGCACACAAGCGTATTTTCTTTCCGTGTCCGTTCCGTTTTTTTTGTGAACAGTATGCGGAACCATTCATTTCAATGGGTCAGCAAAAAAAAAAAAAAGGAAGGTACTCTGTGTGCATTCTGTTTCCGTATTTTGTATATCCGTTCTGCTAAAAGATAGAACATGTCCTATTATTGTCCGCATAACGGACAAGGATAGGACTGTTCTATTAGGGGACAGCTGTTCTGTTCCGCAAAATACAAAAGGCACACGGACGTCATCTGTATTTTTTGCGGATCAATTTTTTTTGCAAACTGCAAAATACATACGGTTGTGTGCAAGAGGCCTTACTGTCATTATTATCTATTAGGGCAGGAACTCCAGACATTATGAAACTATTGTCCGTTTTGCGGACAAGAATAGGCATTTCTATGAAGGGCCATCTGTTCCGTTCTGAAAATTGCGGAAGGCACACAGGCAGCATCCGTGTTTTGCGGATCCGCAATTTGCAGACCGCAAAATACGACACGTTCATGTGAACAAGCCCTAAGGGAAACACCTGCACATGTTCTGTGTTTAGAGCTGCCTGCACCTGGTTTTGGCTCAAAATCACTGATGGAAATCACTGACAGAACACTGACACATGAATAAGGCTACATGCACACGATCGTATGTGTTTTGCGGTCCGCAAATTGCAGGTCCACCAAAAAAAAACTTATGACATCCGTATGTCATCCGGTTTATTTTGCGGATCCATTGTAACAATGCCTAAAATGGACAAGAATAGGACTTGTTCTATTTTTTTGGTGGGGCTACGGAACGGACATACTAATGCACGCGAGTGCAAAATGCATTACAATATTTTGCACTCGCGCGGAAAAATCGCAGGTGTTCCCGGAACGCACCCGCACATTTTCCTGCAACGCCCGTGTGAAAGGGACCTAAGGGTACTTTCACACTAGCGGGTTTTTTTTTCGGGCTCAATACCGGAAAATAAATGATCAGTTTTATCCTAATGCATTCTTAATGGAGAGCAATCCGTTCAGGATGCATCAGGATGTCTTCAGTTCAGTCTTTTTGACTTTTCGGGACGGAGATAATACCCCAGCATGCTGCGGTTTTATCTCCGTCCAAATTTCCGGAACACTTGCCGGCATTTTTTCCCATTGACATGCATTAATGGCGGATCCGGCCCCGAGTGTTCCAGCAAAACGGATCCGGCATTGCGGTCTGCTCATGCTCAGACCGCAAAAAATGGGAAAAAAATAAATGCTGGATCCGTTTTTCCGGGTGACGCCGGAGAGATGAATCCGGCATTTCAATGCATTTGTCATACGGATCAGGATCCTGATCCATCTGACAAATGCCATCAGTTTGCATACGTTTTGACGGATCTGGCAGGCAGCTCCGGCGATGGAACTGCCTGCCGGAATTCTCTGCCGCATGTGTGAAAGTACCCTTAGGCTTCATGCACACAACCGCTGTTTTGGTCTGCATCCGATCCTCATTTTTTGCAAATGGAATGCGGACAAGACTAGATTTAAAAAGTCACAAGATGTGTGTTTGCGACTTTTTAAACGTGACTTTGAAAAAAGTTGCAAGTGCCTCTTTGTATGCTGCCATTGGAATACATAGAGAAACTGACTTCCTGTCCACACATAAGATGCTGTGCTATTTGGAAAGTCAGAGTGCTGGTCACATGACCCAGCTGAGGATCAGAAGGGAGGGGATAGCTCACAAATACAGACACTGGTAAGAAGTTTACATTTGCCACATATTACATCATGTACCTTTATAGCAGGTCAGAGAATAAAATTTGTTGCTTTTTTAAGGCCTTGTTAACATTCCATAATTTGATGCACTTTTTCTCAGGGTTGGATTAGTAAGAGGAGAAGCATTTGTTGCTCTCCCGCTTTTTGCCAGGTGTTTTGCAGTAAAAACGTCAGCTCTGGATGTTAGCTGAAGGTCTATGGGAAATATGAACACAAGCATTTATATTGATGTTTTTCCTAATTAGGTATTGTTTTGTCTTTCTGGCTTCTTTTGTAAATGTGCTGTAGCTCTGGCATTTTCACATCCTCTTCTCTATAGAGAATAAACACCATGAAGAAAATGTGGCTTATGGGGGAACTATCTCTCCTTGGGGAGAGAGCGCCTTAATCGGCGTGAGGAGACTTATAGGCCATACATGCTCCTCTGGAATTCTGGGAAGAAAGGGATGCAAATGAGCTCTTAACAAGATCTGCCTCTAATATAATCAGATGTAAGGCAGCTATCCTATAAGTCAAAGTTCGTCCCTTTAAATAGGCCTTGAGACACGACTTGATAAATGCTCTAACCCGAAACTTTGCATCTGGAATAAATCTTCACAAGAGGAGTTGCTGTCTCCATCCATTTTTTTCTTCTTTCTCACTGATCATCTGATCACTCCCCTGGAGACATGCACCCATCACCTAATCAACCAGGCGTGCTGTCCTTCCTTGCAGAGAGACTCTAGCGAGAGAGAAGGAGTATCTCAACCCCCATCATTGCTGCTACCTTTCTTTACCTTGCTTTTGGGGAAGGATTATAGTGAGGAATATGCTTGGAACTGTGCCTTGATACAGGTGGATGTACTACTATTCCTATTCTGCACTTTAATAAAGAGAGACATTTATTCGCATCACCATTCCCCCGCCGTTGCACCTCAACCTACACTCCTGCCTTGCACCCTGCCAAAACATCTAATACCAAGGGCACCCCATCAGGCTGTGGCCCCAACATCAGGGTGTACCCCGAGGGAAGAAAGCATGCACCCTTCTGTCACGTCAAGGCCACAGGGGGATATTGGTGTGTGGATTGCCATTGTGATCTGTGGGACACGCTCCTCCTGGGCTGCCATTGTACAGAGCCCCTATTTTCTACAAGCAATTACCCGTATTTGGATTCTGTATGACTGTGGAATGTAAAGGTTTGGTTATAGACCACTATGGTCCCATATTTTATATCTGTATAACCTCTGTTTTAACAACAGTAATGCTTCTGTATGCATGAGCCCTAACAGCAAACATCTAACCTATGGCTAAATACAACAAAGCTGTAGGAACTCAGCCTGCCACCATACCGCCATAACCATACTGTACAAACGGCTTTGCAGGGAAGAGCTACTGGCATTGTCTAAGATAAAAATGGGGATCTAAGTTCAATTAAGCAGAAACATGGCAAGTCCAGGTGTTGCCCTCATAATTTGGTGGCTAAATGTGGCTGCAATTGGGCGGTCTGCACACTTTGGAGAAGTACTGGTTTGGCACAATCAGCAATTTTATGATTAATATTAATGTTCTGAAATGCCAGTATCACTTTATTGGGAGCAAGTGTTTGCACTTTTATATATATATATATTTATACATGCATGCTGTATAGTTAGTTGCACTTTAGGGGCCTTCATGGAAGACTTCATGAATTGATCACTGTTCCACATGTACATTTTGTGTCCTCCCTGGACTTATGATACCTTTTAAATGAACCAGACCACAAAGTATTCTGGTCTGCAGTAAGGTTGAAGATGACTTCATGTTAATTAGGGTCACATACCTGCAGCCACATGTTATTGTCATGGACGTAATTGATAGTTCTTATTTCCTACCTGCAGATAGAGAGAAATCACTCCCCTAGATCCATCACTGTGAAAGATCTGTCATACCGGTCAGAAGTAATCTCTTTATCTCTGGCTGCACAGGATTCACAGCCGCATGTATGTTTAATAGCAATGTAAGGGAAGTATAACAAGATGGAAATCTTTTTAACTTTGTTTAAATAAGTCCTCCAGCCCACCTCTTAGTGTTATGACTCGGTCTCCAGAGGGGAAGTGCCATTCAACCTAACATGAAGCTAAATGAATGGTGGAGGAGAGGGAAATGACTTTATACCTCTCTAAACTTTTAAGGTAAACCCTGAATACTTTATGCGGCTCGAGTGCACACATCAGCGTTTTTCAAGCTTTCGCATTAAGAAATCAGCAGTAGTGACACTCTGACAAATAGAAGTCTAGATGGAGTGTATTGTATGACTGCTACATAAGCTAATAATGAAAAAGTTACCTGGAGGAGCTTGAGGCAGGAAGAACTGTGACAAGTTAGGAACATACTATTGGATCATTTGTGGATTCAAATAGCAATAACATAACTTACAGGAATATGGCAAACATGTAAGTAATGAGAAATAAATCATACTTTATTAAGTAATGTACAAAATGTATGCTAAATTAACCATACATAAGTAACAGAAGTAGTAGGAGTAGTAGTAGTGGTAGTAGTAGTATTAGTAGTACTAGAAGTAGTAGCAGCAGTGGTAGTAGAAGTAATAGTAGTTGTAATGGTAGTAGTATTAGTGGTACTAGAAGTAGTAGTAGAAATAGTAATGATAGTAGCATTAGTAGTACTAGAAGCAGTAGCGTTAGTAGCAGCAGTGACACTAGAAGTAATAATAGTGGTAGTGGTAGTAGTAGTATAAGTAGTATTAGTAGTAGTAGAAGAAGTAGTTGTAGTGGTGATAGTAGTAGTAGAGGTAGTAGTAATAGTAGAATTAGTAGTAGAGGTAGGGGGTAGTATAAGTAGTAGTAGAGGTAGAGGTAGTAGTAGTGGTACTAGAAGTAGTAGTAGAAATAGTAATGATAGTAGCATTAGTGGTACTAGAAGTAGTAGTCATAGTAGTTTCAGTGGTACTAGAATTAGTAGTAGTAGTTGTTGTACTGGTAGTAGTATAAGTCGTAATTAAGGTAGTAGAAGTAGTGATAATAGTAGCATTCGTGTTACATGAAGTAGTAGTGGTAGTAGTTGCAGTGGTACTAGAAGTAATAGTAGTAGCATTAGTGGCATTGACACTAGAAGTAGTAGTAATAGTGGTAGTGGTATTGGTGGTAGTAGTAGAAGTAGTAGTAGAAGAAGTAGTTGTAGTGGTGGTAGTAGTAGTAGTAGAATTAGTAGTAGAGGTAGGGGTAGTAGTAGTAGTAGTAGAATTAGTAGTAGAGGGAGGGGGTAGTAGAAAAAGTAGTAGGGGTAATAGTAGTAGAAGTAGTGGTAGGGGTAGTAAGAGTGGTAGAAGTAGTAGTGCTATAACTGAAAATTACTGCCATTGTTCTTAGTGGAAAAATGAAGTGCCTTGGGTGGGAACGGTATGGTATAACACTGAAAGTCTGGAGGTTCATATAGACATGTTCTGCCATACAAAATGAGTGAACATGACATTATTGTGTGCATGAGCCCTATGGGAATTTAGAATGAAGTGTAAATCACAAATTATAAAACTTTGTGTACATTGTCATGTTGTAAATTAAGCGTGCCTTCAAATTTGAATTTTCGATGACTGAAATCAGTTCCAGTCATCTAAAAGGGGATGTTTTTACATCAAGCACATGGATTTCTGTAAGCCTCACTTAGGTGAATGGAACTGATTTCCAGTCGCAGAGATCTCGGTCGGCAGGCTCAGCAGATATAATCACAATAATACAGTAGCTCTATTCTGCCATTAAAATACCAGACACCATGATGGATTCTGACAGACTTCACTGTCAGTCAATAGGGTACATGCAAGGGGGGTACTATCCAATTCAGCAATTATAAAAATAAAACAACCAAAACAGAAGTGTGAACAGAGCCTAAAGCGGAAACCTAGTTTTCCCTTCACCTACACCACATCTCAGCTAAAGAAGATTGATAACCTGATCTTTTAATTTTTTATGGACAACTAATTTAACCCCTTCAGGACACAGCCTTACTTCACCTTGAGGACCAGGCCATTTTTTGCAAATCTGACCAGTGTCATTTTATGTGGTGATAACTTTAAAACGCTTTTACTTCGCCAGGCCATTCTGGAATTGTTTTTTCGTCACATATTGTACTTCATGACACTGGTAAAATTGAGTAAAAAAAAATCATTTTTATTTATAAAAAAATACCAAATTTACCAAAATTTTGGAAAAATTTGCAAATTTCTAACTTTCAATTTCTCTACTTCTACAATACATAGTAATAACTCCAAAAATAGTTATTAATTTTCATACCCCATATGTCTATTTCATGTTTGGATCATTTTGGGAATTATATTTTATTTTTTGGGGATGTTACAAGGCTTAGAAGTTTAGAGGCAAATCTTGAAGTCACTTTGCAAGGCTTACATAATAGAAACCACCCAAAAATGACCCCATTCTATAAACTACACCCCTCAAGGTATTCAAAACTGATTTTACAAACGTCGTTAACCCTTTAGGTGTTCCACAATAATTAATGGAAAATAGAGATACAATTTCAAAATTTCACTTTTTTGGCAGATTTTCCATTTTAATAATTTTTTTCCAGTTACAAAGCAACGGTTAACAGCCAAGCCAAACTCAATATTTATGGCCCTGATTCTGTAGTTTACAGAAACACCCCATATGTGGTCGTAAACCACTCTACCGGCACACGGCAGGGTGCAGAAGGAAAGGAATGCCATACGGTTTTTGGAAGGCAGGTTTTGCTGGACTGGTTTTTTTGACACCATGTCCCATTTGAAGCCCCCCTGATGCATCCCTAGAGTAGAAACTCCAAAAAAGTGACCCCATTTTAGAAACTACAGGATAGGGTGGCAGTATTGTTGGTACTAGTTTAGGGTACATATGATTTTTGGTTGCTCTATATTACACTTTTTGTGAGGCAAGGTAACAAGAAATAGCTGTTTTGGCACCGTTTTAATTTTTTGTTATTTACAACATTCATCTGACAGGTTAGATCATGTGATATTTTTATAGAGCAGGTAGTCACGGATGCGGCAATACCTAATATGTATACTTTTTTATTTATCTATGTAAGTTTTATACAATGATTTCTTTTTTTAAACAAAAAAAAATCATGTTTTAGTGTTTCCATAGTCTGAGATCCATAATTTTTTCAGTTTTTGGGCGATTACCTTGGGTAGGGTATGATTTTTGCGGGATGAGATGACGGTTTTATTGGCACAATTGTGGGGTGCGTGTAACTTTTAGATCACTTGCTATTAGACTTTTTGTGATGTAAGGTGACAAAAAATGGCTTTTTGTACACCGTTTTTATTTTTTATTTTTTACGGTATTCACATGAGGGGTTAGGTCATGTGATATTTTTATAGAGCAAGTTATTATGGACGCTGCGATATCTAATATGTATACTTTTTTTATTTTTGTAAGTTTTACACAATGATTTCATTTTTGAAGCAAAAATAGTGTTTAGTGTTTCCATAGTCTGAGAGCCATAATTTTTTCAGTTTTTGGGCGATTACCTTGGGTAGGGTATGATTTTTGCGGGATGAGATGACAGTTTTATTGGCACTATTTTGGGGTGCGTGTGACTTTTTGATCGATTGCTAATACAAAACCAAGCACAGTTTTCTATATTTTATTTTTTACGGTGTTCATCTGAGGGGTTAGGTCATGTAATATTTTTATAGAGCCGGTCGATACGGACATGGCGATACCTAATATGTATACTTTTTTCTTATTTATTTAAGTTTTGCACAATAACAGCTTTTTTAAAACAAAAAAAAATTATGTTTTAGTGTCTCCATATTCTGAGCCATAGTTTTTTTTATTTTTTGGGTGATTGTCTTAGGTAGGGGCTCATTTTTTACGGGATAAGGTGACGGTTAGATTGGTACTATTTTGGTGGGCAAACACCTTTTTGATCGCTTGCTGCTGTACTTTTTGTGATGTAAGTGACAAAAAAATTTGTTTATTTAGCACAGTTTTTATTTTTTACGGTGTTCATCTGAGGGGTTAGGTCATGTGATATGTTTATAGAGCCGGTCTATACGGATGCGGTGATGCCTAATATGTATACTTTTTTTTTTTCCCCTATTTTTTACCTTTTTTTTTACTTTATTTGGGGAAAATGACGTTTTGTTTATTTTTACTTGAAACTTTACATTTTTTGGGGGGAAAACGTTATTTTTTCAACTTTTTTTTCACTTATTTTTTCCCACTTTGGGACTTGAACTTTTGGTGGTCTAATCCTTTACAATGCATTCCAATACTTCTGTATTGGAATCCATTGGCTGTATGAGTAATACTGTGTGTATTACTCATACAGCTTCCTGCCTGTGAGATTCAGGGGGCTGGATCTCACAGGCACGTTACAGGAAGGCAGCGCGATGCCTTCCTTAGGCACCGCGCTGCCTTCCATGCCATCACCATTTTTAATTTTTTTGTAACCCCTCCATCCCTCGTATACTAAGCATTCTGTATTAAGAATGCTATTATTTTCCGTTATAACCATGTTAGAAGGTAAAATAATATAATGATCGGGTCCCCATCCCGATCGTCTCCTATCAACCGTGCCTGAAAATCGCATCATATCCGCACCTGCTTGTGGATGCTTGTGATTTTCACGCAACCCCATTCACTTCTTCGGGGCCTGCGTTGCGTGAAAAACACATAAAGTAGAGCATGCTGCGATTTTCACGCAACGCACAAGTGATGCGTGAAAATCACTGCTCATGTGCACAGCCCCATAGAAATGAATGGGTCGGGATTCAGTGCGGGTACAATGCGTTCACCTCACGCATTGCACCCACGCGGAAATCTTGCTCGTGTGCAAGAGGCCTAAGAGAATTAAGTAATGTGATAGCCAGACCCTTATTTCTGATATTTAAGCACTCTATCCTGTTCCACAGGATTGGCGCATAGCAAATGTGGTGCCAATATTCAAAAAGGGGTCAAAAACAGAGCCCGGAAACTATAGGTCAGTAAGTTTAACATCTGTCGTGGGTAAACTGTTGGAAGGTTTTCTAAGAGATGCTATCTTGGAGTACCTCAATGAAAATAAGCAAATAACGCCATATCAGCATGGCTTCATGAGGGATCGGTCATGTCAAACTAATTTAATCAGTTTCTATGAGGTAAGTTCTAGACTTGACAGCGGTGAATCAATCGATGTCGTATATCTGGACTTCTCCAAAGCATTTGACACTGTACCGCATAAAAGGTTAGTATATAAAATGAGAATGCTCGCACTGAGAGAAAATGTATGTATGTGGGTAAGGCTCCATTCACACGTCCGTAGCGTGTTTTGCGGATCCGCGGATCTGCAAAACACGGACACCGGCAATGTGCGTTCCGCATTTTGCGGACCACACATCGCCGACACTAATAGAATATGTCTATTCTTGTCCGCAATTGTGGACAAGAATAGGACATGTTCTATTTTTTTCGGGAACGGAATTGCGGACCCCTAAGTGTGGGTCCGCAATTCCGTATCCGGGCAGCACATCGTGCTGCCCCATAGAAATGAATGGGTCCACAATTCCGTCCCACCAAATGCGGAAAGAAATTGCGGACATGTGAATGGGGCCTAATTAACTGGCTCAGTGATAGAAAACAGAGGGTGGCTATTAACGGTACACACTCAGATTGGGTCACTGTCACTACCACAGGGGTCAGTATTGGGCCCTATTCTTTTCTATAATTTAATGATCTGGTAGAAGGCTTATACAGTAAAATATAGATTTTTGCAGATGACACTAAGCTGTGGAAAGTAATTAACACTGAAGAGGACACTATACAGCTACATAGGGATCTGGATAGATTGGGCAGAGAAGTGGCAGACAAGGTTTAACACTGACAAATGTAAGGTTATGCACATGGGAAGGAATAATGCAAGTCACCAGTACATACTAAATGGTAAAAGACTGGGTAACAAAAGTAATAATTGGAATAGGTGGACTACAGTACCCTGAAAGATTATCAAAATTAGGGTTATTCACTTTAGAAAAAAGATGACTGAGGGAAGATCTAATAACTATATATAAATATATGAGGGGTCAATACAGAGATCTCTCCCATCATCTATTTATCCCCAGGACGGTGACTGTGACGAGGGGACATTCTTTGCACCTGAAGGAAAGAAGGTTTGTACACAAACATAGAAGAGGATTCTTTACGGTAAGCGCAGTGAGACTATGGAACTCTCTGCCTGAGGAGGTGGTGATGGGGAGTACAATAAAGGAATTCAAGAGGGGCCTGGATGTATTTCTGGAGTGTAATAATATTACAGGCTATAGCTACTAGAGAGGGGTCGTTAATCCAGGGAGTTATTCTGATTGCCTGACTAGAGCCTAAGGGTCCATTCACACGTCCTGTTTTTTTTCATCCTGAAAAACGGTCCGTTTTTTGCGGATCCGTTGTTCCTGAAAATGTTTCCGTATGTCATCCGTATGTCATCCGTTTTTTGCGGATCCGCAAAAAACGGGAACATGTATACATTTCAATAATCAAAAAAAGTTGTTTGGATTTCTTTGAAAAAAAATTGAAAAAAAAATAAAAATTTGTTATGTGTTTCCAGGAACGGAATCCGCAAAAAACGGATGACATACGGAATGACATCCGAATGTCATCCGTTTTTTGCGGATCCATTGACTTTGTATTGTACCAGGATCCGATTTTTCAGGACAAGAATAGGACATGTTTTATATTTAAACGGACATGCGGAACGGAACAACGGAAACGGACAGCACACATTGTGCTGTCCGATTTTTTCCAGGACCCATTGAAAATGAATGGGTCCAGATCTGGTCCTGATCTGTTCCTGAAAAAACGGAACAGATCAGGAAAGAAAAAACGGACGTGTGAATGGACCCTAAGGGTACTTTCACATTTGCGGCAGAGGATTCCGGCAGGCAGTTCCATCGCCGGAACTGCCTCCCGGATCTGTCAAAATGTATGCAAACTGATGGCATTTGTCAGACGGATCAGGATCCTGATCCGTATGACAAATGCATTCAAAAGCCGGATCCGTCTCTCCGGTGTCATCCAGAAAAACGGATCCGGCATAAATTTTTTTCAAATTTTTTGTGGTCTGACCGCAATGCTGGATCCGATTTGCAGGAACACTTGGAGCCGGATCCGGCATTAATGCATGTCAATGGGAAAAAATGCCGGATCCGGCATTCCGGCAAGTGTTCCGGAATTTTGGACGGAGATAAAACTGCAGCATGCTGCGATATTATCTCCGTCCTGAAAAGTCAAAAAGACTGAACTGAAGACATCCTGATGCATCCTGAACGGATTGCTCTCCATTCAGAATGCATTAGGATAAAACTGATCAGTTATTTTCTGGTATTGAACCCCTAGGATGGAAGAATAACGCTAGTGTGAAAGTACCCTTAGGCCCCTTTCACACGTGCGCGTTTTCCGGGCGGGTGCAATGCGTGACGTGAAGGCACAGCACCAGCACTGAATCCTGACCCATTCATTTCAATGGGTCTGTGTACATGAGCCCTGACCCCATAGAAGTGAATGGGGCTTCAGTCAAAAACGCATTGCATCTGCAAGCAAGTGCGGATGCAATGCATTTTTCACTTATGGTTGCTTATGGAGATGTTGTTTGTAATCCTAGAGTTTTTTATCACGCGTGTAAAAAATGCATCAAAACGCATTGCACCTGCAGACAAAACTGACTGAACTTTCTTGCAAAATGGTGCGAGTTTCACTGAACGCACCCTGAACGCATCCGGAGCCAATCTGACACACTCATGTAAAAGAGGCCTAAAAAACGGATCTCAGACGGAAATGACTCAAACGGATGACACCAGATGGAACAGGATCCGTTTTTTTACAGGATCCTGTTTTTTTTCTCTCTCTCTCTCTCTCTTCTTCTGATGGATCAGAAGAACGGAAAGCAAAACGGTGATGTGAACAAGCCCTTATTATGTTACCTAGTTTGGATTAAGACTGAAATATGAAACTTTGGTCTTGATAAATCTCCAATAAATGGTGTAAAGCTCTAAATTTATGCACCAAATGTATTGTAGAGCGTGAGCCACTGTGATCAATTTGATTCATCTTTAGATTGCCTTCATACGTTTACACTGCCTAAATACTAGTCAGGGTTACTAAATCTTTCCCATTAACTGCATCTACTATGAGCCAGCTTAAAAAAAAATTGCATTTACTTTTTCTGTTTATGTACACTGCAAAAAAGTCGCCAATTTTTACAGACTGTGAATTTGCTGATAATTGATAACCCTACTCCCAAATATATCATAAACCATACAGCTATGGGGAATTTATCAACTGCAGGATCCTCAGGATAGGTCATCAACTCATCATTATGAGTCCTGCCACCACCACCACCGATCAGCTGTTTCAGGGAGCCGGCACGCTCACCGGACCTCTGGGGAACACAGCAGCTTTCAAAGCACAGAGCTGTACATCGTATAGTGGCAGTGCTTGGTAATGCATTCTCTTTTATGGGGCTGAGCTGCAACTATGCCATGTGACCGATGTATGGTGATGTCACATGGCCTAGATAGGGGCCGCAGTGCTCATTGAGTGCCCGACCTCTTCTAACAGCTGATCGGTGGGGTTCCTTGATGTTGGACCCCTGTCTATCTGATATTAATGACCTATCCTGAGGATATGTCTGTGAAGGTTCTCATTAATCCAGGTCATGGTATATATCTGTCAAGAATAAATCAAGGCAACTGGACTTAGGTTATTAATATCTATTCCCAGATAAAGCCTTTAAGACAGGCATAATACCAGTCTTAATAACCCCTCCACACACACATATTAGTGCATGTTTATTTCAAGAAGTGAAGGGGATATGTGGCAATTAGACATACAGCACTTCACATCTCCTCAAAGGGAAACAAACTGGCAAATATTACAAAAGAGAATCATGTCTAATCCTTCTTCCCCCAAATGAGATATTATAAATACGTTGTCGAATTGCTATTATCAGTCATTTCAGGATTAGTCCAGAAAAATGCCAGACCCCCTACGACCACTGATAACCCCAAGAAACATTTGCAAAGATATTTGTGAAACACATTAGCAACTGACCATATTAATTATATTATCAGTGTAATTGCTCTTGAGTGTATTATAATACTGTATAACTACACTAAATAGTCTGCTGCCTTGAATTCAAGATTTAAATGATGGCAGTGGCACCTGCAACCTGTTCAACCAGATGTAATGTTATTAATTAAACTTCAAAAGCGTACTTGTGACTCACACATTTTAATTAAATATTGAGTCTGTAAGGGTGTACCAAATCTACAGACTTGTCAAATTTTGTATGTAGGGCAAGTATAACAATTTTACTTTTGACATTTTTTTCATTCTTCTATTTGTTGTTGAGCCAGCAAACATGATTCATTCTGAAGACCCATTTATCTTGTCTGCTATATCTATTCCTCTTGCATTTTCCTCCCTAAACTACTCAACATACTTTGCAAATTTGCTGCTCTCCTCACAGTTCCCCAATCAAAATGTATCTTTCTTATTGTGCATATTCTGCAATATGTGCAGCGATCATCACCACTAACATCAATCTCTGCCCCCACTGGGGCTTCCAATCTAATTTCTCCTTCTAATGGTCCCTTTACATGGGACAACGATCTATCAGGTGGTCTGGAAAGAAGCGTTCCTTCATGGCAATCTGCTGATTGCTAGTAGAGGAGACCGTCACATTTACATGCAGCGATCTACTCCAGAGTATCTCCTCCGAAGTAATGGCTCTTCCCCATACTGTCTCCTTGTTTCCTGGCAGCAGATCATGTTTACACAGCACAATCTGCCACTGGGAAACAATGAACCTTTGTGCTGCACAAAAAATATAATTACCTGATGAACGAGTGTTTTGCTCATTCATCAGATAATCGGTGGTGCATTTACATCACAAGACCATCGCTAACAAGAATTACTAGTAATGCAGGTTAGGGATGATCGTTTAACCTTTAAAAAATTGTATTAAAGAAAATTGGCATTGTACTTGTACAAAGCATAGTATAGAAAAAACTGCTGTCTACAATGAGTAATTAGTGAACAAAGGCACTAATATACACGTTTCTCAGTTTTATAAACATGCAGTATTTGGAGAAAACAGCATCATTTAGGTCAATGGACCTGGTAAGTAGGAGAAGGAGGGTGGGAAAGAGGTGGAAGCAATGGGGGAGGCAGAGAAGTAGGGCAACCCATGTGATAGGTATTTCAAGAGTAAACCTTTTGCTATATACTTCTACATAATCCATACGGGTCAGTTGAGTTAATCGTATCTGTAGGAACATTCTCATTGGGGGAAGTGGGGGGGGGGGGGGGTCCCAAAAACTTTCTATGATGTTTTCAGGGATTCCATATGCATGCAAATAAATGTGTTGTGTTTTGTTCCAAGTGCGCTAATTGTTCTACCCTATAGATGTGGTCGCATTGGTTAGCCATTGCACTGTGGACAGGGGAGTGGTAGTTGGCTGCTACAAGGATTCTAGCTGCTGCAAGCAAGTGACGGTATAACTGCATTTCATACCGTTCGTTGTATGAAGGGACAGGAGCACCTAGTAGGCAAAATTGGGTGTGGAGCTAACTTTCTAATTATGCAGAAGTTACATTATGAAACACACTTCTTTTCAGTAATGTTGCAGTAGAGGGCATGTCCACCATAAGTGCAGAAAAGTTCACAGCTCTTTGCCACATCTCCAACAGACTGGGGAGGTGGTTGGGTAAATCTTTTGTAGGCAGACTAGGGTGTAGTTCTCCTGTACTCTAACACATCTGGAGACCTTTGGAGTTTGTGAACGGAAGTATTGCACTTCTTGTTTATTAAAAAACATTTTTAAGTCTGTTGATGGTGGTTATAGTAATTGTTCCTGCGTCAATAGTGAGTATATAACAGATATTTTTTTAATCGGTTCTTTAACAGAAAGTACCATGTTTTTCGAAAAGGGAAGAATGGAACGAACCTATCGGTTGTATGTCTTTAGCATATTGTAAGATATGTGTTATTTGGAAGTATGATAATGAGTGGCGTGTCATACAGCCTGGGTCTGCCAAGAGGGTGCATCTTCCCTCTGAAGAGCTCTTTAAGAAATGTAGCAATTATTTTTGTTGAGGGTGGTCATCGAAGATTGGAATGCTGCAGGAGAGTCCCACAAGACATATCTTACTTGTAATAGGGGTGACAGGTGGGGAGTAAGCAGGGCCCTAGCCAGCGATGATTGTTTCAATTGTCGGCTTGTGTAAAGGGCCCATTAGACACTCTAGGCCAATCAATGTATTAGTTTTTTCTACAGTAGAAAACCAGAGAACCTGGAGGAAACCCACTCAAACTTAAACAAAAACATTCCTTGAAGATGTTGCCTTTGGTCAGATTTGAACCCAGGATCCTAGTGTTCTAGCATTTTACTGTTCTCACTAAAAATATAGAAAAACATAAGAAAACATATTATAAAAAAAATCTCAATTGAGGTGGTACTTTTTTTATTTGTCGAGGTGCAAACCAGGAGACATTGTTAGAAGAAACAAAATTGGATGGTTTCCTTTCATTCTGTGTTAAAAAAAAAAAACAGAAAGTAAGCAAACATGGGCTAAATCGACCATAATATGAAGAAGATACTCTACTGCTGCATGATAACTACCATGAAAAGGGGGGTGAAGTTCTGAGTTAAAAACATGTAGTTCACAGTGTACAGTGATATTTTTTTTTAAATCCAAGATCCTAATATGAGATATTTCAGAATCAGAAATCTTCCAGTTTCTTTAATAGACAAAGAAATGTAACACAGATAAGGCCGTACTCTGCTTCCCTTTAACCAGTGAACTATTCAAATTGGTTATTTATGCTTAATTTTCTGCATTCGCTTTGCAGATTTGATATACAAACAAGTGCTAGAGTCATATAATGCCTCCATAAAAGAAAACTTAGAGATAAGATCATTATTAGAAAAGGCTATTTTTGGCTGCAATATGGACCAGAATAAGATATGTTCTAGATAGTGTGGAAAAGCAAAAAGAAATTAGTGGTCAGTGTGCTATCCCCAAAACTTCAGATAGAACATGGATGAAAAATATGGTCATGTGCATGAGGCCCTAGAATTGGAGCCAAGGTGCTTCAAGCTACATCATTGCTAAGGCTTTGGGGCATCTGCTTCCTCTGCACCCCCTAATTCTGTGTCTTTCCCATAGGATCTTCCATTGGTTTTAGCTTTGTTTCCATCGTTTTTCAGATCAAACTTGTCTTTGTCATTAAAGGGAACCTGTCACCGGAATTTTGTGTATAGAGCTGAGGACATGGGTTGCTAGATGGCCGCTATCACATCCGCAATATCCAGTTCCCATAGCTCTGTGTGCTTTTATTGTGTAAAAAAACCGATTTGATACATATGCAAATTAACCTGAGATGAGTCCTGTATGTGAGAGGAGTCAGGGACAGGACTCATCTCAGGTAATTTGTATATGTATCAAATCGTTTTTTTTTACACAATAAAAGCACACAGAGCTATGGGGACTGGGTATTGCAGATGTGCTAGCAGCCATCTAGCAACCCATGTCCTCAGCTCTATACACAAAATCCCGGTGACAGGTTCCCTTTAAGGTCACTAACATATGAAATCAGTTTTGTAGAACAATTAGTTACCAACAATTAGGTTGAAAATTTGAATTACTCAAATTGCCCATGACCATGATTGACATAAAGACACTGGACACATTGACTATGTAAAACCATATATGAAGCCACAAAACAACTTCAGTAACTTATGGGGAAAATGGCTTTGTAAAATGTACTGTATGCTTTGCTCAGTTGTACTGAATCATAGAATTTTTCTAACAGATTTTCTGTTGGTCCATTAGGAAAGCATTATCCTTTTAATCTATTTAAATGCTGTGATTTGGGCTGGAGATAATTGAGAACAAATGTATATTTAAGATTTCGACACTACCCCGGTATATACAATACATCTGCATTTTAGTAATTAGGCAGACATTTAGTGGACAAATCTGTGTCTTGAGGCCATAACTTGGTAAGCTCTTAATCTGTACAGAATCTTACATTTCATGCCATTTTTTCATCAAGTCACTCAGTTAATCAAAGTCCAAGTATGGTCAAGCCGAAGTCATAAGACATTTAATGTTTGCCACTGGGCTTATCTGGGAAAATGGCTCTTTATTTAGATTAAGATTGCAATGTAATTAAAAATCATGTTTTGAACGAAGTCAGCACATATAATTGTAAGTGATTCAAATCAGCTTCAGGGTGTTCCTTGAATGACTTGCATTTCATTTTCATTTAGTGCTCTAGTCTTTGTAAACAGTACTGTACTGCACATCTCACTAGACAGAGACTACGATGATGGAATCCCCTGGCTTCTTACAGAAAATCCATGAACGTTCATAGTCAAGAAGGACGTCATCTGACATATTCTTCATACCCTTTGGGTTAGTTCTATAACATTTGTTCCTGTATAATTTTAATGATGGGTATTGGATTATTAAATGCAGTTTTTGTGATTAGTAGAATAAAAAAGAAACTCTTTTTGATAAAGATGAGGAAGTTCAATTGGTGGGAATACATCAATAATTATCCTCTAGAACAGGAATATAAACTACCTTTGTTGGTTTATGGTGCACATTATGATATCCTATTAATTAAAGAGACTAGTGTTTGGCGAGCATGCTGGGCCGAACACTAGTTCGTCTCGAGCATTGCAATGCTCGGCAAGTTGCGGTGTTCTGCAGAATACCATGTGTACTCAAGCGCGATGCTCGAGTCCCCCCCCCCCCCCCCGCACGTTTGTTGGCTGCTGCTACGCAGACAATAAACATGCAGGTAAGTACTGCCATTCACTGTAATGTCATAGCCATGTTGGCTGCTGACATTACAGTGACTGGCGGGCCGAAATGCGCCATTGGGTGCTATATAACACCCAATGACACGTATTCGGCTCAGTATTAGTCAGGGAGAGCTGGAGAGCAGAAGGGAGAGATAGAGTAGGGATTAAAATAGCAATTTTTTCGTTTTTATACTTGTTATAGACCCAAAGGTCCTTTTAAGGACTATTGTGTGTGACAGCAATATATATTTTAAGCACAACCTACGCTAAATTGCTAAAACTTGCTAGAGAACTAAAAGTCCTTTTAAGGACTATAGTTGTATCTGGCAGCAATATATATTTTTGGCGAAACCTGTGCTAAATAGTTTGCAATTGTTTGGCCGCTGAAGACAGCGACATTACCTGCGCTACATCTCCTGTATAACGTTTGCGTATCTGAAATATCAGTGACATTCAGTCAAATTTTTTTGCTGCTGGTGGCAGCGACATTACCTGCGCTACATCTCCAGTATAACGTTAGCGCATCCGAAATATCAGTGACATTCAGTGTAACTTTTTTTCGCCGCTGGTGACAGCAAAATTATCTGCGCTATATGTCCTGTGTAATGTGTGAGCATCCTAAAAATATCAGTGACATCCAGTGTACTTTTTCTGTAGACGGTGTCCGCTGCGGACAGTTACATTACCTGCGCTACATCTCCTGTATAACGTTTGCCTATCCTAAATTTCAGTGATATTAATTCAGTGTCATTTTTTATTAGGCAGTGGTGACAGCAACATTACTTGCGCTATACCTCCTGTTTAATGTGTGTGCATCCTAAATATCAGTGACATTCATTCAGTGTCATTTTTTATTAGGCGGTGGTGACAGCGACATTACTTGCGCTATGCCTCCTGTTTAACGTGTGCGCATCCTAAAAATATCTGTGACATTCTGTGTACTTTATTTGCACATACACTTAAAAACCTGTGCTACTGTACGTGTTACATACTTGCAAGCATATATACCATTTAAGATGCTCAAGGCGAGCAGTAAGGGAAGGGGAAGTGGCTGTGCTGCCGATGGTGCATACAGAGGCCGTGGCCCTGGGCTCAGTAAAACTGTGCCTGCTGTCAGAGCACAAGAAACACCCTCATCCAAGATACCTAGCTTCATGTCCTAGTTTGCAGGGTGGTGCAGGACACCACTCTCGAAGTCAGACCAGTGCGACCAGGTGTTCGGTTGGATTGCAGCAGGTAATGCTTCCAGTCGGTTAAGCACTATCCTGTCTTCCACAAAGTCCAGTCTCAATAGCCAAGAGTCTGGTCAACAGAATCCTCACCCTGATACTCCATCCACCCACCATAGAGAGTCTTGGCAAACAAGTGATCCCACACTCAGATATTCAAAGGAGCTCTTTTCATCACCATTCCTTAATTTGGGACTCTTGCCAAGCCCGCTTGAAGAGGGACATGAGGAGATCTTGTGCCCTGATTCCCAAACTCTAGAGCATCCACAGTAAGAAGAAGATGACTGTGGGGAACGGCAATTAGTGTTTCACGAGGTGGATGATGAGGAAGAGACACAGTTGTCAATAACTGAGGTTGTTGTTAGGTCAACAAGTCAGGAGGATGACCAGAGTAAGGAAGTGGAAGAGGAGGTGCTGGACGATGAAGTCACTGACCCAACATGGGAAGGTGGCAAGCCGGGCGAGGACAGCAGTACAGAGGGGGAAGGGATCCGCAGCACCGCAACAGGCTGGAAGAGGCAGTGGGGTGGCAAAAGGGAGAAGGCAAGCCACACCAAACAGGCCCGCAACTGTTCCCAGGAGCACCCCCTTGCGGCAATCTCACTTGCCAAGGGGTAGGTGTTCCGCAGTCTTGTGCTTTTTTGAGGAAAGTGCAGACGATAAAAGAATTGTCATTTGCAACCTGTGCCATACCAAAATAATCAGGGGCGTGAACACTAGCAACCTCACCACCACCAGCATGATCCACCACATGGCATCAAAGCACTGTAATAGGTGGGCCGAATGCCAGGGTCCACAATCAGTGTCTGCGGGTCACACCACTGTCTCCTCCTCCCCTGTGTTACATGCTGGCCAATCCCCTGTCCAAGACACAGGCTTGGATACCTCCCACAATGCACCTGGACCTTCCCGAGCACCATCAAATAGCACAAACATTTCTGTGTCCCAGCGCAGCGTACAGATGTCTATACTCCAGGCCTTTGAACACAAACGCAAATTCCCAGCCACCCACCAACAGACTATAGCACTAAATGCGCACCTTTCCAATTTGCTGGCCCTGGAAATGTTGCCATTTAGGCTTGTGGAAACTGAGGCTTTCCGCAGCCTAATGGCGGTGGCTGTCCCACGGTACTCTGTCCCCAGCCGTTTCAGTGTTCAGTCCCAGCCTTATACCAGCATATGTCCCATAATATCACCCGTGCCCTGACCAAAGCAGTTATTGGGAAGGTCCACTTAACAACTGACACATGGAAAAGTGCTTTTCGCCAGGGATGCTACATTTCCCTGAAGGCCCACTGGGTGAATGTTGTGGAGGCCGGGAGAGAGTTGTACCCTGGGATGGCACAGGTGCTACCGATGCCAAGGGTTGTGGGCCCTACTTCCATCAGGGTTTCCTCCACACCCTACGTTAGTTGCTGCAACCCCCCCTTCTCCTTCTCCGCCTCCCTCCTCCTCCACCTTCACCTCTTAATTATCATCTTGCAGCACCAGTCAGACATCAGTCAGTAGCTGGAAGCAGTGTAACACTGCAGTGTGGAAGCGGCAACAGGCCATGCTTAAACTGATCTCCTTAGGTGACAAACAGCACACCGCCGCAGAGCTGTGGCAGGGGATAAGGGACCAGACTGAACTGTGGCTCTCACCACTCAACCTACAACCAGGCATGGTTGTGTCTGATAATGGCCGTAACTTGGTGGCGGCTTTGGAGCTCGGCAAGCTCACACACATACCATGCCTAGCCCACGTGTTCAACCTAATGGTTCAGCAGTTTCTCAAAACCTACTCCAATTTTCCTGAGCTACTGGTGAAGGTTCACCATGTGTGTGCCCATTTCTGCAAGTCATCGACAGCTTCCGCCGGTCTGGCAATGCTGCAGCATTGCTTGCAATTGCCAGCTCGCCTACTGTTGTGCAACACGTTCCACATGTCGGCCAGGCTTTGTGAGCAGTAGAGGGCAGTAGTAGAATACCAGCTGCAACTAGGTCGTCACCTTTCCAGTCAGCTTCCGCTCTTCACAAGCGACGAGTGGGCATTGATGTCTGATCTCTGTGAGGTTTTACGCAACTTTGAGGAATCAACACAGATGGTGAGCAGCGATACCGCTATTGTCAGCGTAACCATCCCACTTCTGTGTCTACTCAAACGTTCGCTGCTCACAATTAAGGCGGACACTTTGCATGTGGAAGAGGTGGAAATGGGGGAAGAAAGTACACAGGGAGATAGCCAGACCACCCTCAGTTCGTCTTCTCAGCGTGAATTTGATGATGATTATGAGGAGGAGAGGGTAGTACCCATGGAAGTTTTATTCCATCTGTTCAACGTGGATTAGTAGAAGAGGAGGAAGAGGATGAGGAGATTGAGAGTCATCCTCATGATGGGGACAGCGAAGTCTTGTCTGTTGGGACTCTGACACACATGGTTAACTTTATGATAGGCTGCCTTTCCCGTGACCCTCGCGTTGTACGCATTTTGGCCAACACCGATTGCTGGTTGTTCACCCTTCTTGACCCCCGGTACAAAGAAAACTTCTCATCTCTAATTCCTGTGGTGGAGATGACGAGCAAATAGGTGCAATACCAGAAGGTCCTTGTGGAAAATTTGCTCCAAAAATTTCCAGCTGACAACGCTGGCTGCAGAGTACGTAGTTCCTTGGCCAACCGTGGAGGGGAGACAAGGGGAACACACAGCAGTTCTAACAGGGCTAGGGAAACACTCTCCAAGGCCTGGGACAATTTTATGACACCCCACCAGCACCCTCAACCTAGTGTCACAAGGAGGGAAAATTTTTGGAAGATGATAAAGGAGTACATAGCAGACCGTGTCAGCATCCTCAGTGATCCCTGTGAGTCTTACAACTATTGGATGTATAAGCTGGACACGTGGCACGAACTGGCGCTCTACGTCTTGGAGGTGCTGGCCTGCTCATAATAACTGATAAGCACATCCGTCTGTCAACTGAAAATGCTGACAGGTTGACTCTTATAAAAATAATTACCCCTGACTTCTCTACTCCACCAGAGGAATTTGACTGAACATAAAGGCACTCTAAATGTGGCTTTTATGGTTTATTGAAAACACTGTATTCCCATGGACCCCTTCCACCACTAAAAAGGGTATATGGTTCAATCTCCCTTTTCTCGTCCTCCTCCTCCATCATATCAACATAATTATTAGGCTGCCCTCACTCTGAATGTTTTAGATGGTCAGCTCAGCAATGGGCCCTCACCCGTAATGTTTTAGAGGGTCACCAGCAGGTCCTCACCCATAATGCTTTTGAGGGTCACCAGCAGGCCCTCAAACATAATGTTTTAGAGGGTCAGCTCAGTAGTGATGAGCGAGAGGTGCCATATTCGATTTTGCGATATATCGCGAATATTCGAGTGAATATTCGTGTTATATTCGTCGAAATCGAATATTCGTAATTATTTACATTTTTCGCAAATAATATGCGAATATTTTAATCGCGTGATTTTTCTAGTATAATAGTATAAGGCAATGGTATTTTACGAAATTTCGTACTATTGCTCTAACTTCGTCTTTTAGAATATTACGAATATTCTAAAAGACGAAGTTAGAGCAATATTACGAAATTTCGTGAAATACACATATATATTGTAATTTAGCTAATATAGTGCTATAATCATTTTTTTTTTCTTTCATTTTTTTCCCTCTTCTGAACTTAAGCTTTGTAAAATATGTACACTGTTAAAAAAAGTTAATATAGCAGTATATTAGCTAAATTACAATATATATGTGTATTTTACGAAATTTCGTAATATTGCTCTAACTTCGTCTTTTAGAATATTCGTAATATTCTAAAAGACGAAGTTAGAGCAATAGTAGGAAATTTCGTAAAATACACATATATGGAAAATAGCAGTGCGAAGCTGAAATTGCGATGCGATTAATATAACACGAAATAATCGCATGGTGATTTCTACTTAGTACTGCTATAGTCCATATTCGGCGAATATGGAATATAGCAGTACTATACTTCGAGTTATATTCATCGCATGGCGATTTCAACTGATGGACTATAGCAGTACTAAGTAGAAATCACCATGCGATTATTTCGTGTTATATTAATCGAATCGCAATTTCAGCTTCGCACTGCTATATTCCATATATGTGTATTTTACGAAATTTCCTACTATTGCTCTAACTTCGTCTTTTAGAATATTACGAATATTCTAAAAGACGAAGTTAGAGCAATATTACGAAATTTCGTGAAATACACATATATATTGTAATTTAGCTAATATAGTGCTATAATCATTTTTTTTTTCTTTCATTTTTTTCCCTCTTCTGAACTTAAGCTTTGTAAAATATGTACACTGTTAAAAAAAGTTAATATAGCAGTATATTAGCTAAATTACAATATATATGTGTATTTTACGAAATTTCGTAATATTGCTCTAACTTCGTCTTTTAGAATATTCGTAATATTCTAAAAGACGAAGTTAGAGCAATAGTAGGAAATTTCGTAAAATACACATATATGGAAAATAGCAGTGCGAAGCTGAAATTGCGATGCGATTAATATAACACGAAATAATCGCATGGTGATTTAAACGTAATTCTCTAATCCGACAGTACATTCTAGTATATGGAGCGTCCCCATGGTGATGGGGACGCTCCATGAGCACGGCAACGGGCACTGAATGGAGCATTAAAAAGAAAACAAAAAAAAACAACGAATATTCGATTTCGCGAATATATAGCACTATATTCTAAATATTCGCGAAATCTCGAAATCACGATATTCGAGAAAAATATTCGCAATTCGAATATTCGCGCTCAACACTACAGCTCAGCAGCAGACCCTCACCCCTAAATTTTTAAATAGTCAGCTTGGCAGCAGGCCCTCGCCCACAAATTTTTTTAGATGGTCAGCTCGGCAGCATGCCCTCATTCACAAAATTTTTTAGATGTCAGCTTGGCAGCAGGCCCTTACCCACAAAATTTTTTAGACGGTCAGCTCGGCAGCAGACCTACGCCAATAATGTTTTAGATGGTCAGACCAGCAGCAGGCCCTCGCCCCTAATGTTTTCGAAGGGTCACCAGCAGGCCCTTGCTCCTAATGTTTTTGAGGGTTACCAGCAGGCCAGCAATCATAATTTTTCAAGGGTGTGTATGGTACCCTCCTTTATGTGTAATAAAGGGTGTATTGGAGTGCCGGTTCCTTGTAATTTTTGTCAGCCCTTTCACTTAGTGAATAGGCTTTATGAGTGTAGGAGTCCTACTACCTGAACAATTGTACCACAATGTGAATGAGGCCCTCCATTATGTGATATACAGGTTGTATCGGAGTGCCTCTTCCTTGTAATTTTTGGCAGCACTTGTACTTTATATACTAGTAAATATACCGAAAAGAATGTTTCCTAACAATGTCTCCTCTAAAATCAAGTTTGTCTTCGGTTTGGTGCATATTATTGTCAGTCTGTAAAAGTGGCATACTATTGCTCGGACAACATCGTTCCCAGCAGGGACCTGGGAGTCCAAGATGCATCCAGACATCCTCCCCATGCTGTTCCCGAACCATTTCAATGGTGTTTCCATCAATTCCTGACCTTTTCCTATGAACCAGACACCCTCCACTCTTCAGAGCAGGGGGTGCATGGTTTAATGCTTGGGTTCTCCCATTGACTTCCATTGTGCTCGGGTTCTCTACCAAGCACCCAAGCATCCCGAGGTGTTCTACTCGAGCACCCGAGCACTTTGGTGCTCGACCAACACTAAAAGGGACCTAAGATATATTAAGCACTAATAAGAAGAGCATTTCTGTTAATTAAAATTAAGGTGAAACTTTACAACCCCACTTACTAAATAGTGACGCTGGACATTTTTCTAGGCAAAGAAATGTGTCACTTCCAGCTCCAAAAAACAACAAATTAATAATCTGAGAATTAAAGGGATTTTTTTAGAATACTTTTTCACTTTTCACAGATATGCCCATGTAGTTGCTTACCTCATGTACATCCTCCCCATGCTTTTTTTTTTCTGTTCGGACTCTTCTGACCCGTTTTCACCATAAAACAAATCACTCTGGTTTGTTTCCATCCTGTATCTAACATTTCTTGTTGCCGAATGCAACAAAACCCATGATGCACTTCTCTTTTCCCTACCACAGCTCCAGCATCGCCTCTAAGAGAACCCATCTGGTTTATGGCTCCTCCAACCCAGCTAATCACATAGACACTCCCCTATCACTGCCCCTCTTGCTGATTTCACATGCCTATGGACATAACATGGCAGGAAATAAAGAGCTGCATGGACATGGTCATGTGACCACAGCCCAGAATGGAACATAGGAGAAATAAAGGTAAAAGAAACACATTACAAAAAACATATACACTGACGAGTAGAGTTGAGCGAACACCTGGATGTTCGGGATCGAGAAGTTCGGCCGAACTTCCCAGAAATGTTCGGGTTCGGGATCCGAACCCGACCCGAACTTCGTCCCGAACCCGAACCCCATTGTAGTCAATGGGGACCCGAACTTTTCAGAACTAAAAAGGCTGTAAAACAGCCCTAGGAAAGAGCTAGAAGGCTGCAAAAGGTAGCAACATGTAGGTAAATCCCCTGCAAACAAATGTGGATAGGGAAATGAATAAAAATAAAAATAAAATAAATAAAAATTAACCAAAATCAATTAGAGAGAGGTCCCATAGCAGGGAATCTGGCTTCACGTCACCCACCACTGTAACAGTCCATTGTCAGATATTTAGGCCCAGGCACCCAGGCAGAGGAGAGAGGTCCCGTAACAGAGAATCTGGCTTCATGTCAGCAGAGAATCAGTCTGCATGTCATAGCAGAGAATCAGGCTTCACGTCACCCACCACTGTAACAGTCCATTGTCATATATTTAGGCCTAGGCAGAGGAAAGAGGTCCCGTAACAGAGAATCTGGCTTTATGTCAGCAGAGAATCAGTCTGCATGTCATAGCAGAGAATCAGGCTTCACGTCAGCCACCACTGTAACAGTCCATTGTCATATATTTAGGCCCAGGCACCCAGGCAGAGGAGAGAGGTCCCGTAACAGAGAATCTGGCTTCATGTCAGCAGAGAATCAGTCTGCATGTCATAGCAGAGAATCAGGCTTCACGTCAGCCACCACTGTAACAGTCCATTGCCATATATTTAGGCCCAGGCAGAGGAGAGAGGTCCCGTAACAGAGAATCTGGCTTCATGTCAGCAGAGAATCAGTCTGCATGTCATAGCAGAGAATTAGGCTTCACGTCAGCCACCACTGTAACAGTCCATTGTCATATATTTAGGCCCAGGCAGAGGAAAGAGGTCCCGAAACAGAGAATCTGGCTTTATGTCAGCAGAGAATCAGTCTGCATGTCATAGCAGAGAATCAGGCTTCACGTCAGCCACCACTGTAACAGTCCATTGTCATATATTTAGGCCCAGGCACCCAGGCAGAGGAGAGAGGTCCCGTAACAGAGAATCTGGCTTCATGTCAGCAGAGAATCAGTCTGCATGTCATAGCAGAGAATCAGGCTTCACGTCAGCCACCACTGTAACAGTCCATTGTCATATATTTAGGCCCAGGCAGAGGAGAGAGGTCCCGTAACAAAGAATCTGGCTTCATGTCAGCAGAGAATCAGTCTGCATGTCATAGCAGAGAATTAGGCTTCACGTCAGCCACCACTGTAACAGTCCATTGTCATATATTTAGGCCCAGGCAGAGGAGAGAGGTCCCGTAACAGAGAATCTGGCTTCATGTCAGCAGAGAATCAGTCTGCATGTCATAGCAGAGAATAAGGCTTCACGTCAGCCACCACTGTAACAGTCCATTGTCATATATTTAGGCCCAGGCAGAGCAGAGAGGTCCCGTAACAGAGAATCTGGCTTCATGTCAGCAGAGAATCAGTCTGCATGTCATAGCAGAGAATCAGGCTTCACGTCACCCACCACTGTAACAGTCCATTGTCATATATTTAGGCCTAGGCAGAGGAAAGAGGTCCCGTAACAGAGAATCTGGCTTTATGTCAGCAGAGAATCAGTCTGCATGTCATAGCAGAGAATCAGGCTTCACGTCAGCCACCACTGTAACAGTCCATTGTCATATATTTAGGCCCAGGCACCCAGGCAGAGGAGAGAGGTCCCGTAACAGAGAATCTGGCTTCATGTCAGCAGAGAATCAGTCTGCATGTCATAGCAGAGAATCAGGCTTCACGTCAGCCACCACTGTAACAGTCCATTGCCATATATTTAGGCCCAGGCAGAGGAGAGAGGTCCCGTAACAGAGAATCTGGCTTCATGTCAGCAGAGAATCAGTCTGCATGTCATAGCAGAGAATTAGGCTTCACGTCAGCCACCACTGTAACAGTCCATTGTCATATATTTAGGCCCAGGCAGAGGAAAGAGGTCCCGTAACAGAGAATCTGGCTTTATGTCAGCAGAGAATCAGTCTGCATGTCATAGCAGAGAATCAGGCTTCACGTCAGCCACCACTGTAACAGTCCATTGTCATATATTTAGGCCCAGGCACCCAGGCAGAGGAGAGAGGTCCCGTAACAGAGAATCTGGCTTCATGTCAGCAGAGAATCAGTCTGCATGTCATAGCAGAGAATCAGGCTTCACGTCAGCCACCACTGTAACAGTCCATTGTCATATATTTAGGCCCAGGCAGAGGAGAGAGGTCCCGTAACAAAGAATCTGGCTTCATGTCAGCAGAGAATCAGTCTGCATGTCATAGCAGAGAATTAGGCTTCACGTCAGCCACCACTGTAACAGTCCATTGTCATATATTTAGGCCCAGGCAGAGGAGAGAGGTCCCGTAACAGAGAATCTGGCTTCATGTCAGCAGAGAATCAGTCTGCATGTCATAGCAGAGAATTAGGCTTCACGTCAGCCACCACTGTAACAGTCCATTGTCATATATTTAGGCCCACACACCCAGGCAGAGGAGAGAGGTCCCGTAACAGAGAATCTGGCTTCATGTCAGCAGAGAATCAGTCTGCATGTCATAGCAGAGAATCAGGCTTCCCGTCAGCCACCACTGTAACAGTCCATTGTCATATATTTAGGCCCAGGCACCCAGGCAGAGGAGAGAGGTCCCGTAACAGAGAATCTGGCTTCATGTCAGCAGAGAATCAGTCTGTATGTCATAGCAGAGAATCAGGCTTCACGTCAGCCACCACTGTAACAGTCCATTGTCATATATTTAGGCCCATGCACCCAGGCAGATGAGAGAGGTCCCGTAACAGAGAATCTGGCTTCATGTCAGCAGAGAATCAGTCTGCATGTCATAGCAGAACAGCTCTCCGCCTGGGGCCCAGCAGCCACTACATTTACCCAGTGTGCCGTGCTTACTGGTCCACGTATCTGTGGTTAGGTGGACCTTGCCACAGATGGCGTTGCGCAGTACACACTTGATTTTATAGGATACTTGGTTGTGCAGGGAAGGCACGGCTCTCTTGGAGAAGTAGTGCTGGCTGGGAACAACATACTGTGGGACAGCAAGCGACATGAGCTGTTTGAAGCTGTCTGTGTCCACCAGCCTAAATGACAGCATTTCATAGGCCAGTAGTTTAGAAATGCTGGCATTCAGGGCCAGGGATCGAGGGTGGCTAGGTGGGAATTTACGCTTTCTCTCAAATGTTTGTGAGATGGAGAGCTGAACGCTGCCGTGTGACATGGTTGAGATGCTTGGTGACGGAGGTGGTGGTGTTGGTGGTACATCCCCTGTTTGCTGGGCGGCAGGTGCCAACGTTCCTCCAGAGGCGGAGGAAGAGGCCGAGGCGGCAGCAGCAGAAGAGGCCGAGGCGGCAGCAGCAGAAGAGGTAGCAGGGGGAGCCTGAGTGACTTCCTTGTCTTTAAGGTGCTTACTCCAATGCAGTTCATGCTTTGCATGCAGGTGCCTGGTCATGCAGGTTGTGCTAAGGTTCAGAACGTTAATGCCTCGCTTCAGGCTCTGATGGCACAGTGTGCAAACCACTCGGGTCTTGTCGTCAGCACATTGCTTGAAGAAGTGCCATGCCAGGGAACTCCTTGAATCTGCCTTTGGGGTGCTCGGTCCCAGATGGCGGTGGTCAGTAGCAGGCGGAGTCTCTTGGCGGTGGGTGTTCTGCTTTTGCCCACCGCTCCCTCTTTTGCTACGCTGTTGGCTCGGTCTCACCACTGCCTCTTCCTCCGAACTGTGAAAGTCAGTGGCACGACCTTCATTCCATGTGGGGTCTAGGACCTCATCGTCCCCTGCATCGTCTTCCACCCAGTCTTGATCCCTGACCTCCTGTTCAGTCTGCACACTGCAGAAAGACGCAGTAGTTGGAACCTGTGTTTCGTCATCATCAGAGACGTGCTGAGGTGGTATTCCCATGTCCTCATAATCAGGAAACATAAGTGGTTGTGCGTCAGTGCATTCTATGTCTTCCACCGCTGTGGAAGGGCTGGGTGGATGCCCTTGGGAAACCCTGCCAGCGGAGTCTTCAAACAGCATAAGAGACTGCTGCATAACTTGAGGCTCAGACAGTTTCCCTGGTATGCATGGGGGTGATGTGACAGACTGATGGGCTTGGTTTTCAGGCGCCATCTGTGCGCTTTCTGCAGAAGACTGGGTGGGAGATAATGTGAACGTGCTGGATCCACTGTCGGCCACCCAATTGACTAATGCCTGTACCTGCTCAGGCCTTACCATCCTTAGAACGGCATTGGGCCCCACCAAATATTGCTGTAAATTATGGTGGCTACTGGGACCTGAGGTAGTTAGTACACTAGGACGTGTGGCTGTGCAGAACGGCCACCTCCTCTCCCAGCTCCAGAGGGTCCACTAACACCACCACAACCATGTCTGCGTCCGTCTCCCTTACTAGATGTTTTCCTCATTGTTACCGTTCACCACAATAAGAAAAATATTATTTGGCCCAATGTATTGAATTCAAATTCAGGCCTTTTTTTACAGACACCTAACACTATCTGGCTATCTATTTAGGTACCGTATTACACTAATACAGGCACAGCAGTAACAACAGATTTAGCTTAATATAAATTTAAGGCCTAGTATTTAGGCGCTGGGTGACAGGTATAGGTTTACTGACAGAATTAGACTTGGAAATGCACAGTAGCGTGTGTGTGAAGTTATTCAGAATGACCCTATGTGCACCTTGAATCTTATATACCCTTTTAGGGATAGATTTAAAGTAGCTCTGATACAGCAGAAACCACTAAATTAGAAAATTGCTAAATTGGGAATTGTATTTCAACCCAGAACAAAAACTGTGCTTTGACGGACACTAAATAACTTGACCAGCCATAGCAGTAACGACAGATTTAGCTGAATATAAATTTGAGGCCTAGTATTTAGGCGATGGGTGACAGGTATAGGTTTACTGACAGAATTAGACTTGGAAATGCACAGTAGCGTGTGTGTGAAGTTATTCAGAATGACCCTATGTGCACCTTGAATCTTATATACCCTTTTAGGGATAGATTTAAAGTAGCTCTGATACAGCAGAAACCACTAAATTAGGAAATTGCTAAATTGGGAATTGTATTTCAACCCAGAACAAAAACTGTGCTTTGACGGACACTAAATAACTTGCCCAGCCACAGCAATAACCACAGATTTAGCTGACTATAAATTTGAGGCCTATTATTTAGGCGCTGGGTGACAGGTGTAAGTTTACTGACAGAATTAGACTAGGATATGGCCAAACAATAACCACACTATTGAAGGTTAAATGCACTTTGTGTGACAGCTTGACCCTGATGTAGGATTTAGCCAAAAAACAACCACACTATTGAGGGGTAAATGCACTTGGTGACAGCTTGCCCCTGATGTAGTATATGGCCAAAAAATAACCACACTATTGCTGGTTAAATGCACTTGGTCTGACAGCTTGTCCCTGATGTAGGATTTAGCCAAAAAACAACCACACCATTGAGGGTTAAATGCACTTGGTGACAGCTTGCCCCTGATGTAGTATATGGCCAAAAAATAACCAGACTATTGATGGTTAAATGCACTTTGTGTGACAGCTTGACCCTGATGTAGGATTTAGCCAAAAAACAACCACACTATTGAGGGTTAAATGCACTTGGTGGCAGCTTGTGCTGGCGCACCACAAGACACAAAATGGCCGCCGATCACCCCAGAAAAAAGTGACTGAAAAACGCTCTGGGCAGCCTAAAAACAGTGAGCAATTGAATAGCAGCAGTTCAATCATCCACAGCTGCAGATCGATCTCTGAATGAAGTCTTTTGGAGGAGTTAATCACTGCCTAATCTCGCCCTAACGTCGCAGCTGCAACCTCTCCCTATACTGATCAGAGCAGAGTGACGGGCCGCGCTATGTGACGCCAGCTTAAATAGAGGCTGGGTCACATGCTGCACTGGCCAATCACAGCCATGCCAATAGTAGGCATGGCTGTGACGGCCTCTTGGGGCAAGTAGTATGACGCTTGTTGATTGGCTGCTTCGCAGCCTTTCAAAAAGCGCCAAGAAAGCGACGAACACCGAACCCGAACCCGGACTTTTACGAAAATGTCCCGGTTCGGGTCCGTGTCACGGACACCCCAAAATTCGGTACGAACCCGAACTATACAGTTCGGGTTCGCTCATCCCTACTGACGAGCAAAAGGGTAACAATGTTTTGAACTTTTGACTTTCAGGCTGCATATCTCACCATCCACTACAGCTTCGAACATGAGACTACCATCATTTTATAGACAGTCATCTTGGCTATCTTGTAACTATTTAGCATATGATTAGTTATGCAGATTCTTGTCATGTAACTGTATTGTTCCTATTTTGCTCCGAAATTTATAAATTTAAATGTTTATTATTTTGTTAGTATTTTGTAAATCCACCCTTGGCTTTCAACACTGCCTGAATCCTTCTGGGCATGCTCTCGATCATATTAAAGCATGTCTCGACCGAAATCTGTTCCCAGGTCTCTTCTACATGTTCCCAATGTTGGTGCATACTGGTCAACTCACTTGGTACAATTACAGCTTTTTTTTCAGCTCTACCCACAAGTGTTCAATTGGGTTGAGGTCTGAGGACTGTGGGAGCCAATCCAGCACCTCTGATTCATTGTCATTGAACCATTTCTTCGCCAACCTCATATCTCTCCCATGTTATGTAAAATCTTGTATTAAAAAATGATTACATGCCTTACAGCTACTAAGCCACTATACAGCTGGGCTTTGGAGTTCCAAACCTGTTCATATCAAACCCATCTGTCTTTACAAAGAAAAGTAAATTAAAATCAAACTTTCTGGGAGAAAGTTTCGTACTGTGCTCTAGCGGCATCAGCCTCATGTGCACTGCACCCATAAGGCTGAGAATAGTACACCTCACTTCACTGCACATGCACTGTACATTGGGCACATGCACAGTGAGGTGAGATGTACAATCCTGGGAATCAATGGCACCTGGTGCCACCGAAGAGAAGTCCTGGACTCATGCCTTGGTGAGTTCAATTTTCATTTCCTATTCTTACTGAGGGTATGGATTTTGGTCATGAATAGGTTTTAGACCCTAAAAACAGTGACATACAGCATACAACATGCTGGTGGTTTTGTGGCCCCAAACCAGATGACAGGTTCCTTTGAAATATTTGACCTACTGTACACGTCTTCCATTTTGCAGTTGTACACATACTTAAATCAGGGGCATATACACATGAACGTATTTGAAATCTGTGAGATCTGACTACATGGGCAAAAACACATACTGCCCCCATGGGCTGTTTGATCTACAGTCAGGGCCCAAATATCCTAGGGAGCCCGTAACCGATAGTTGATACAACCTCCCTTATGATAATCCACAGCAATTCCGAGATCATGCGGCTGCAAGCTTGTCTAGGAATAAAGCCAAGATCCAACCAGAGCTGCTTTAACCACAGAGTGAACAGTGCACCTGCACCAGGCCTCCGGACAGCTAGCCCCCTTGGCATGGCACCACTTTCAACTGTATCTACATCCTCAGGAATAGAATACACTTGAAACTATGATGGAGTAGCGAGCTACTGACACTAGTCTCACTCCCTATGGTGGCCCCTGTAGTTCCAGCAGTGTGGCCCTGCCCCTGTAATCCAATCATTCAGCGCTGCTGCTCAGGCCAGCAACAGAAAGTCCCTAGGTATCAGCACAGAAGGGAACTGGCAAGTCTAAATACAAGCTAATGGCATAGTAAGAAATGTCACTGATAAAAAGAGGTACATGAGTTTCCAGAACACGCACGAGCTTGCTAACAAATACAATATATAACCCCATTGCCGGTGTGTATCTCGTCCTAATGACTCTGATATAACTAGAGCGTGGTTGGCATTATTGTGAATTGTGTATAGCGGCACACTATTTAACTGGTATGTGTTGATTAACAAAAGGTTATTTTTAATTAGATATATTAATTAGATAGGAGTGCTGCAAGCATTATCTAGAAGGGTCCCATGCTGGCAGTGCGTGATTGGGAAATCACGATTCACAAAGAGACCGTGGTTGATTTAAATTACAAAAAAAATCTATAACTGCTATAAGAATCCAATTAAAACATCAATACCAAACTAAATAGTAGAAATACCACAGATTTCAGTGAGAGCTGGAACTATAGAAAGTCTCTATTGTTAATATATGACTGAGATTACCTTTTCTAATAGATCCATTGGCTATATTTATATATATATATATATATATATATATATATTATTTTTATTTTTTTCTTTCTATACATCATGGTGGAAATGACTACATCATACCGTAGTAATACTTTATTAAAATTTATTGCATTAGCTCATGCAGTTGCTTCCCTCATATACCACTTCCACATGTTTTTTTTTTCAATTTGGACTCTTCTGACCCATTTTGACCATGCAAACAATCACTCAGGTTTGTTTACTTCCTGTATGTTGCACTTACTGTTGCTGTATCCAAACAAACCCATGATACACTTCTCCATTCTAGTTTATCGCTAGTTTATAGCTCCTCCTCCAGCTATTCACATAGACACTCCCCTATCACTGCCTCTGTTAATGGTTTGACATACATAACATCACAGGAAATAAGAGCTGCATGGACACGGTCATGTGACCACAGCCCAGAATGGAAGTTAGGAGCAATAAAGGTAAAAGAAACACATTACAGAATTACAGCTACCTTCATAAAGGATTATTTTAAAGGACATTTATTCAAATCAGAAAACCCCTTTAAGGGGTATTCCAGGAATTTTAAGTAACCAGACATGCTGCCACGTGCAGATTAATTGAAGTCCATGCACGAGGAACCCCAGCCAATAACAAGAAAGCAAATGCCAAGACCCCTCAGCATTTTCTTTGCACCTTTCCAGTCTAGGTGCTGTGCAGAGAATTACATTCCAATGAATTAGGACTGAGTTGTAGTATCAGTGTAGCAGCTACATACATGTATGTGATGCTTTGCAGAAAAAAATTCCATGATTGACAGCCTTCCCTGTATGACTGTGCCTAAAGAAATAGCTGACAATCACCAAACAGGATCGAATAGGACCACCCACTGTACCCTTAGCATAAAAAGAGCAGAGATTAAAGGGGTATTCCCATCTGAGGGGGAATCAGAGGTGTGAGTCACCTATACTGAGAATGGAGCAGGGAAGGTGGTGGCTGAAGGCCCCCGGGTTTCTCCGAGTCCAGCCACCACTGAGTGCTCTCCCCATAGAAGTGACTGGAAGTGCACCGTGCTTGCGCAGCCACCTCTCCTATTCATTTCTATGGGGCTGACAGAAATAGCCAAACCAGCGCTCAGTTTTTTTTGGTGGACCCATAAAAATTAATGGAGGGTGGCTGCGCATGCGCAGTGTACCCTCCATCACTTTTAGGCCTCCGTTCTTGCTGTAGGTACATGTATGCCCTGCTGATAACTGTATTCCACCAATGGATGGTTTTCACTACTGGTCAGTACAGGCGTCCTGTGCTTCACTTGCTGAAAACTATTGCCAGTTCCTAGCCTCATCTGTAGTCAGGTAAGAGGCCATTATATATATCAAGCAGTTAGCATCACATTTCTTTAAAGGGGTTGTCTCACTAATACAAGTCACTTACTAATGTGTTGTGATTGTCCATATTGCCTCCTTTACTGGCTTGATTTACTTTTCCATCACATTATACACTGATCATTTCCATTTCCATTTCCGTGGCAGCCAGATAGAAGGTCGCTGGGATGGGAGCTGCTGGGATGGGAGCTGCTTTTTTCCAAAAAAACAATAATAATAAGGACTCATGCACACGACTGTTGTTTTGGTCCGCATCCAAGCCGCCGTTTTTGCGGCTCGGATGCAGACCCATTCTCTTCAGTGGGGCTGCAAAAGATGCGGACAGCACTCTGTGTGCTGTCCGCATCCATTGCACCGTTCCGTGGCCCCGCAAAAAAAAAATTATAGCCTGTCCTATTCTTGTCCATTTTGCAGACAAGAATAGACATGTCTACAATGGGCCGCCCGTTCCGCGAATTGCGGAAGGCACACGGGCTGCTTCCGTTCTTTGCGGATCCGCGGTTTGTGGACCGCAAAAAACTGCACGGTCGTGTGCATGTAGCCTAATAATGATAATTTGCAGTGGGCTCAGAAATACATGAAGACTAATTTTCAGTTTCATTCACTGATGAATGCCGTGCTACACTGGATAGCCCTGATGAATCGAGTTTGGGATGGCTGGTGAATGGCCCCACCGCCCAAGACTGTAATATCAGCAAGGAGGTGGTGGAGTGATGCTTTGGCCCGGAATATTGAGACGTGAGATAGTCGGTCCCTTTTAGGGTATGGCCACGCAGTTTTAGAAGCAAAATCCATGAGTGAATTAAAAAAAGAGGAGAAGTCGTATATATTCTGTACACTTTCTTTCCTTTAATGATCCATTCCTAATTCTAAAACTACATCAGGAAACCTGACAGTGTGGACATATCCTCAGGGTCCCTTACGCTGGGTTCACACCTGAGCGTTTTACAGCGCGTTCCTACGCGCTGTAAAACGCACAACAGGCAAGAACCAATGATTCCCTATGGGAAGGGTTCACACCTGGGCGTTTTACAGCGCGTACGATTGCACTGTAAAACGCCCGACGCTCAAACAAGTACAGGAGCTTTTTTTGGCGCGTTTGACGCGCGTTTGGGCCATAGACTCTTTGGACAACACTGCTGTCAATCACTCAAACGCGCGTCAAACGCGCGTCAAACGCGCGTTCACTATTAAAAAAAACGCGCATAAAACGCGCGACAAAAACGTGCATAGAAACGCGCGTTTGAGAAACGCCTAGGTGTGAACCCTTCCTTAGGGTGTCAAAATTAAATCTGAACAATATGTGGAGTTCCCAACTGAGCATTTTCTGCCAGAAAAATTATGCCTTCTGAAATAAAATTATTTTCATGCAAGACAATGCACCATCGCAGGCTGCAATAAAAAAAACACCATTTACTTGGTTGCTATGGGCATAAAAGGAGATACAATCATGGTTTGGCCACCATCATCTCCTAACCTCAATCCCACATGAAAACCTGTGGAGCATTCTAAAAAGGAAAATCTACAGCAGACCAGGGCTGCGGGAGATAACCATCTCTGTACCGCACTATATAAGAATAATACATATGTAAACGGAAATATATATACATTTTATAATCTCTTGTTTTGGCTTACTTAGTTATAATGTATTACTGAGGCATAATAGTTACATTGTGTTTCTTCCTACTGTCGGTTACAGTAAAACCAGCAATTCTCAACCTTTAAATAAGAATGTTTTCAAGTTACTGCACATGGTTTAACCAATAAATCCGAGAATTAGAAGTAGAATGGAGTAAAGAATATTTTAAGTCGCTAACTTAGAATTGCATAAGAGTTAGCACTAAAACCAGACTTATATAACAGACTGAATGATTCTTCTTGCACGGAGTCTTTGTCTGGCTTTCCTCACCTTAATTCCATTGTACATACTAGGCACATAAAAGGTACACGAGGTTATGAAGAGGCATGCTATAAAGGATAATGCAGGCATCTCCAGACAGCGGAATTACTCATTTATTGTCCTGTGTTCTATAATGAAGAATGTCTCACCCAAACAACCACAAAGTTGTTCCCTTACAAAATCTTTCACCTTAAACAATCTGCTTTGGTACACACCCTGTTAAATCAGATTCATGAAATGACACCATCTCCAAGCACCTACTAGCTGTTACATGTAATAAGCCTATGAGAATACCTCTGCCCAGACAAGCTTGAAGTATCTTGTCCAAATCACCTGGTATAATATATTGCTCTGGACAAGAAGTCATTGTTTATATGGTGTTTGCGTGTTTTAGTGTAATGGATTACTGCACTGCTTTATCTAATAAGTTTGAGTCATAGATCTCCTTGGACGACCAGTCTCCATGGGCTACACAAAGTCTCTCCCATTCCTTCTTCTTAGGCCCCTTGCAGACGAGCGTGTCCGGATTAGGTCCAGATGTGTTGCGTCTGCGATCAGGGAAAATCATGCGAGTAGGTACGCAATTGCAGTCAGTTTTGACTGCGATTGCATTCCGATGTTCAGTTTTTACCGCGCGGGTGCAATGCGTTTTGCACGCGCGTGATAAAAAACTGACTGTGGTACTCAGACCCGGACTTCTTCACTGAAGTTTGGGTTTGGGTTAGGTATTCTGTATATTTTATTATTTTCCCTTATAACATGGTTATAAGGGTAAATAAAAGCATTCTTAATACAGAATGCTTACTAAAATGTGGCTTTACGGGTTAAAAAAAACCCCATATATATTAACTCACCTTATTCTGTTGTTTTGCGCAGCCGGCATCTTCTTCTTTCTTCTTCTTTTTTTTTTTTTTTTACAGACAGTGAATAACGGACGTAAAAAAAAAGAACAAGTTTTATCCATTCTTATCCGTTTCTCACTGACCGACAACCCCTATACAATTGAATGGGTTCGATTTTAATGTCTGTTTCTCAGAAAGGAATCAGTGAAAAAAATGTCTGTTAAAAATTGACAGTTTATCCATTTTTAAATGGACTTTTTTTTTCCACTGTCATGTGTATGTAGCTTTACTGTACCAGCCATCCTGCCTTCCTCACTTAAAGGGGACCTGTTTTTATGGTGTCCTAACTAAGGGCAACTTAAATAAGTGACTGATTCTCTTAGCAAAATGCTGGGTCACTTTCTTTAATTGACCCAGTCAATCTGCCAACATCTTGTATTGAAAAGCTCCAGCTGATAATGATGAGTCCTGAATGAGCTCCTGACTCTCCCCGCCTACCTGCTGCTGATTGACAGTTATTTTCCATATGAATCAGCAGCAGGTGGGCAGGGGAGTGACTATAGCTCTGAATAAAAAAAAAAACGCTGGACTCACTGACATCACGCTGGACTCCAATCAGCACATCTTTGTGTGTATATTATAAGGTAACCATCTGTCACACCAGTAAGTGAATACATCTAAGGTACTTTTTAGTAGATAATGATTGTATATAATTAGTTAGATTATAATCAAATATCCACATGACAGGTTCCCTTTAAGGAACCAGGCTACTATCCAGGTTTTCTTCCAAACTTTCCACAGGGCAAAAATATTACCCCGAGATACATAAGCTATGATCAGGATGCAGTGCTTCACTGGTTACCCAGGTGAAAATCATCTGTGATTGACCAACTACCTCTCGTGCTTTTCTTTAATTTTCTTAGTTATTTTATTATGAAGCCGGATAATTCCTTGTGCAAACCTTTTATGCTTCCTGTTGTTTGATTGGAATAGGCCATGACAGAGTGACATGTGTAGGCTACATAGAAAAGGAAAACCTACTTACCAACAGCTTGTGGTTCTATGCTGAAATGCATGAAATCCACTCTGAGCTAGTTTTCCACAAACTATGGGTGTCATTTACATGTGTTTGTTAACCCTTTCAGGACCAAGCCATTTTTCACCTTTCTGCCCAGGCCATTTTCAGCAAATCTAACATGTGTCACTTTATGTGGTAATAACTTTAAAACGCTTTTACTTATCCAGGCCATTCTGAAATTGTTTTCTCACATATTGTAATTCATGACAGTAGTAAAATTGAGTCAAAATATTTCATTTTTATTTATGAAAAAATACAAAATTTACCAAAAATTTTGAAAAATTTCCAAATTTCCAAATTTCTATTTCTCTACTTTTATAATAGATAGTAATAACTCCAAAAATAATTATTACTTTACATTCCCTATATGTCTACTTTATGTTTGGATCATTTTGTGAATGCCATTTTATTTTTTGGGGACGTTAGAAGGCTTAGAAGTATAGAAGCAAATCTTTCAGAAAACTTCCAAAACCCACTTTTTAAGGACCAGTTGAGGTCTGAAGTCACTTTGTGAGTCTTACATAATTGAAACCACCCCTCAAGGTATTAAAAACTGATTTTACAAACTTTGTTAACCCTTTAGGTGTTTCCCAAAAATTAATGGAAAATGGAGATAACATTTCTGAATTTCACTTTTTTGGGCAGATTTTTCTGCCAAAGCTCATTTGCATGTCTATGCCCATGTTTATGCAAATTTGTTTCTACACGACGACTGTATAGAAAGGTTAGTGAATATTATGTTAGGACAATCAGAAAACTTTTTGACTCCCTAATGATGTTGATCTAGGCGAGCAGGTCCACCCAAGCCATCCAACAGATCTGAAGTAACTTTGAGGCTTACTGACTCTCAGTCAGATGAGAGCTGGTTTGGAATGTCTCATAGTGCACAAGGCTGCCATTGTAAGGTATGCTGACTAAGCCTGTCTTCTGTCTCATGGATAGATTGATGACTTGCATATACCTGGCTTTTGGCATATAGCCTTTGTGTGGTTGTCTACTGTATGTCGTAGATAATAGAAGTCCAAGACGCATCCAGCCATCCTCTTAATGCTGTTTCCAAACCATTTTGATGGGGTTTCCATCAATTTCTAACCTTTTTTTTGGTAAACCAGACACCCTCTCATCTTTAGAGCAGGGGGTGCCTGGTTTGATGCTCTGGTGTCCCATTGACTTTCATTGTATTAAATTGTACTCAAGCACCCAAAGTATTCGGCCGAGCACTCGGGTGTGCCGAGCATAGTGGTGTTCGAGCCGAACAGCAGTTTGGCCGAGCATGCTCGCTCAACACTAATGTATGACAATTTTCTGGTGCAAATAATACATTTTTGGATGGCAAAAACCTAATCACTCCCCATCCATTCCCGATTCATATTTTGCCTGCTTTTCAGAGAAGTGGTGAGTGTGGCATCAATGGAGGAATAGTCAAACTTTTGCACAAAACTGTGATTGTGCAAAATTTGGCATAGAGGTCCTGACAAATTATCTCTCCTGTGACTACACCTGCACAAGTAGGTACATATACTAAAAGAGTAATCACCTATGCAAATGGTTGCTAAGCAACATTATTAAAAAGTCATTAGCCTGGACCTGTCAATCAAAGTGCAGAGGGTGCTCTATGATTGCCCCTGTAAGGTAGGTCTTTTTATTCCCAAAAA
The DNA here is from genome assembly GCF_014858855.1 of Bufo gargarizans. Taxonomy (NCBI): domain Eukaryota; kingdom Metazoa; phylum Chordata; class Amphibia; order Anura; family Bufonidae; genus Bufo; species Bufo gargarizans. The sequence continues at coordinate 321,709,804 of NC_058084.1, forward strand.
GGGATATTAAGATGAGCACTTTCTCACCTAATCACTTTTCTGCTCCTAATAAGGCTTTTAATTGACTCCACAAGCAGGCCGCTCAACCATTCAATGGTCAATGCCACGGTACTATAAAAGCTTTTATCTAGTTATCCCCCTCCCAAAAACAGGATTAAAAAGTAATCAAAAAGTCAGATATACCCCAAAATGGTACCAATGTAAAATCACAACTCATCTTGAAAATGATAATCAAGTCCTGAAGTAGCTCTTTTATGGGTCTTGAAAGTAAACCATTTTGTAAATAAAGCAAAATATTTGAAGCCAGTGTTGCTCGAGTCTACATTGGTGTACTTTGTGCTAACACTTTTGTCTAGAAAAGCTACTCCAGTGTTTCTACTCCACCCTCTTATGAGTAGTTCAACGGAAGGAAGTACTGGTTAATACCACTCGACCCCCATAGTCATACCTCCACGCCACCTCAATCAATATGCCTCCCTCAATCCTCTCTACCCCAATAACGACACTGACCCAATTAAATTAAACCCACCAATCCCTACACCGGGGGGTCTCGCTAACCACCCCCCCCCCCCCCCGTCATGGTCGCCTCCCCTAAAGTCTCCCGCCCCCCAGTCCGGCTCTACTTTAGTAATTCAGATCTGCACCTGTTCTTTGTTTTTTTACCCTCACCTAGTCTTGGCTCACAATCACTGATGGAAATCACTGATCTAATCAATAAAGCTTGGACTAGGCCTTAGTGGAGTAAGATTTCAACCTTTTTTGCAACATGTAAACAATCTGGAGTGAAACTCATTAACATAGCTAAGCACGCCCACTTTCCAACCGATATTTCAAAACTGGAGTGAAAATTGCCACACAATTCCATGTTTTATAAGCCACACCCCTTTTTTGCACAAGTCAGAAATAGTTGTAGAAACTAGTGTTGAGCAAATCGAAGTCCACAAAGTGGACTTGGATCCGAATTTCAGGGAAAATTTGATTTGCTGCAAAGCCGAATTTCCTCGTGCTTTGTGGTAGCGAATAGATTTTCCCTGCGATCAGCTATGAATGCGGCATCTGAGGGGTACAATGATGGGGGTGGCGCAATCACTGCCCCCTGTAATTGCACCCACTACTTACAAAGATATGCTTTGTAAAATAAACTACCGGTATTGTAAAATTCTGCAAAACAGCCAAATAAAATTTTTGAATACTTTGCTCAACACTAGTACAAACCATAGTTGTGCCAATTTGCTTTATTTATTAAGACAGTCTAGGCACAGACACATTAGTAAATCTGTGCCAGTGTCTCATACAGAAACACTGAAGAAATCTAAAACAGCTATGACTTCTGGAACACAAAGGTTGAAAAAATGATACTGTTCTTAAGGGCTAGAAATGGTCAAGTTTTTCTCCTTTACAATATGTATCTAACATCTTCCATCTATCTTCCCCTACTTAGCTGGTATTTGAAAGAAGTGTAAAAAACCCAAATATTTTTCTGTTCCCTTTTATCTACATTTCAGTTACTGGAACAACAAATAACAATAGATTTTTTTGTTTGATATTGTCTTTTCTTTTAATCATGTACATCTTTAAAGAAATTAGATTTGAATAAAAGTCACTTAACGTAAACCCTTTGTGGCACACTGCATGTCTTGAGTAGTTTACAAGAATCATATATTAAAATTAATATAGTACATGTAGGCAGAAGATAATGCCACAAATGCGTTCAACGCTAGACAAAGTGAAAATACAACAAACTATTTCATCATAAATTTTAATACTCAACTAGACCAAGCGGTTGAACTGACAGTAACAAATGGGAGATTAATGATGCAGAGCCAGAAAGTACATATACAAATGAATTGTTAGGATGTTTTTTTGTTTTGTTTTCAAAGTAAATTGTTGTTAGTGATCTAATGTGAGGTTAGCTAAATAAAAATATCCATAATAAAGCCTATCACATTTACATTTTTCACGGAAAAGTCAAATTTTTACATAATAATAATATAATTAATAATCATAATAGTGTTTTGTAGGAGGTATCATGGCTATACACATCGAGTAGCCATAAAGTGTCAACAGGACCATTTAACACATTGCTGAGTCTAGTGCAGTGGTTTCAAGAGTTCCCTCCTCATTAAACATGAAGGGATGCTGCTTCATGCTGGCCGAACCAGAAGCATCACTAAAGGGTTACTACATTTTTTACAAAGCTTTTGATAGTTCATAGAGACATATCAAAAGTTTAGATTGATGGGGATCTGAATGCTCAGACTCCCATGATCCATAAAGAGAGGAGACAAAAGTGTGCATATCAAGCTTTCTCTCCTCACTGCTGAGGACAGAATTGAGACGGGCCCATAGAAATTTATGGAGCCCGTCTCGTGCAGCGAGGAGTGAGAGCATGCTCTGTGCGCTCTTCTCTCTCTTTATTCTAAACTATTTGCAGCAAAGACTTGAAACTGTCAGGAATTCCTCTGAGTCTATCATACATATGCCTTAAACTTATTTCCTGTTTACATTCCTAAGGCCTCTTTCACACGAACGATACGGATTAGGTGCGGATCCGTTCAGGGTGCATTCAGTGAAACTCGCATCATTTTGCAAGCAAGTTCAGTCAGTCTTGTCTGCGATTGCGTTCAGTTGTCCAGTTTTTGCCATGCGGGTGCAATGCTTTTTGATGCGTTTTTCACGTGCGTGATAAAAAACTGAAGGTTTACAACATCTCTTAGGCCCCTTTCACACGGGCGTTGCGGGAAAATGTGCGGGTGCGTTACGGGAACACCCGCGATTTTTCTGCGCGAGTGCAAAACATTGTAATGCGTTTTGAACTCGCGTGAAAAAAATTGTGCATGTTTGGTACCCAAACCCGAACTTCTTCACAGAAGTTCGGCCTTGGGATCGGTGTTCTGTAGATTGTATTATTTTCCCTTATAACATGGTTATAAGGGAAAATAATAGCATTCTGAATACAGAATGCATAGTAAAATAGTGCTGGAGGGGTTAAAAAAATAAATACAATTATTTAACTCACCTTAGTCCACTTGTTTGCGTAGCCAGCATCTCCTTCTGTCTCCTTTGCTGAACAGGACCTGGGATGAGCATTAATTACATGAACAGGACCTGTGATGACGTCACTCCGGTCATCACATGTTCCATCACATGATCTTTTACCATGGTGATGGAACATGTGATGACCAGAGTGACGTCATCACAGGTCCTCTTCATGTAATTAATGCTCATCCCAGGTCCTGTTCAGCAAAGGAGACAGAAGGAGATGCCGGGCTACGCGAACAAGTGGACTAAGGTGAGTTAAATAATTTTTTTATTTTTTTTTAACCCCTCCAGCGCTATTTGACTATGCATTCTGTATTCAGAATGCTCCAATTTTCCCTTATAACCATGTTATAAGGAAAAATAATAATGATCGGGTCTCCATCCCGATCGTCTCCTAGCAACCGTGCGTGAAAATCGCACCGCATCCGCACTTGCTTGCGGATGCTTGCGATTTTCACGCAACCCCATTCATTTCTATGGGGCCTGCGTTACGTGAAAAACGCACAAAATAGAGCATGCTGTGATTTTCACGCAGCGCATAAGTGATGCGTGAAAATCACCGCTCACGTGAACAGCCCCATAGAAATGAATGGGTCGGTATTCAGTGTGGGTGCAATGCATTCAACTCACGCATCACATCAGTGCGGAATACTTGCCCGTCTGAAAGGGGCCTTAGTAACCATCAGTGAAAAATGCATTGCATCCACACCTGCTTCCGGATGCAATGTGTTCTTCACTAAAGCCCCATTCACTTTTATGGGGCCAGGACTGCGTGAAAAACGCAGAATATAGAACACGCTGCGTTTTTCACGCAACGCAGAACTGATGCGTGAAAAAAAAAGCTCATGTACATAGACCTATTGAAATTAATGGGTCAGGATTCAGTGCGAGTGCTATGCGTTTCGGCTGGGTTAGCACAGGCGAGATTTCCGGGTGCAATGCGTGAGGTAAACGCATTGCACCCGCACTGAATCCGGACCCATTTATTTCTATGGGGCTGTGCATCACTTGTGCGTTGCGTGAAAATCGCAGCATGCTCTATACTGTGCGTTTTTCATGCAACGCAGGCCCCATAGAAATGAATGGATCCGCGTGGAAATCGCAAGCATGCGCAAGCAAGTGCGGATGCGGTGCGATTTTCACGCATCGTTGCTAAGATAAAAGTCTATTCACTGTACTATTTTCCCTTATAACATGGTTATAAGGGAAACTAATAGCATTCTTTAATACAGAATGCTTAGTAGAAGGTCAATTGAGGGTTAATTTTTTTTTTTAATTAACTCACCTCCTCCTCTTGATCGCATAGTTGCCAATCTCTTCTTACTTCTTTAATCATGAGCTACCGGCTAAAGGACCTGTGGTGACGTCACATCACATGGTCCAATCACAGTGAGTTAATTTTTTTTAATTTTTTTTTAACCAACAATTGACCTTCTACTAAGCATTCTGTATTAATGAATGCTCTTCTTTTCCCTGATAACCATGTTATAAGGGAAAATAATTACATCTACACAACCTTGAACCCAAACCTGAACTTCAGTGAGAAAGTTCGGGTCTGGGTACTACATTCAGTTTTTAGCACGCGCGGATCGCAGTCAAAACTGACGAAAATTGCGTACCTACTCGTGCAGGTTTTCTGCAATGCATCCGGGATGCATCGTATGAACCCACCCTTAACGTCACGCATTGCACCCACGCGAAAAACTCGCTTGTGTGAAAGGGGCCTAAGCGGGGAGCTTCACATAAATATTGCTGTATATCATCTGAGAATCACACAGCATCCACATATATCGTTTTTTTTCAGTTTCCAGATACATATTGACACAGGATCCAGATAAAGCAGCAAAATTTATGGTATTTCTGTACCTCTGCAGGAATAGTTAAAGCAACAGGCAAAGGAAGGAGAATAATTATATGAGGTAGAATAATATGATATTTGTTTCTCAGTTTCACATGGTACTTAACTCTCATCAAATCATCAAACATGGATAACCATTAGGCATTGTTTGAAAGGCACATATTCATTATCAGTATGAACACTTTATTTATTCCACTGAAATCATTAAAGGAAACTAGGCTTCCTTCCCTGATTATTGTTGGTTTCCTTTAGCTCTTTTGCCTATGATTGCTTTCATACGGGCTTGATTTACAAAAAACATTTTATATCAAATGGAAGATTACAGAAAGTAGACGAGACAGACTGCAGTGCTTTCCAATTATAATAATTGCATCCACTGATCTGTTTTTATTTCCTTCCTCTTTAATTTTGTGTCATAATGTTAAAATTGGTCTTACATGCTATTCTGTATGGGGTTCATCTTTTTATCCTTAGCTCTTGTTCCATGATGTCAATAGCTGCTAACAAAATTTCCAATAAGGACATCAACAAACGTATCCTAATAGATTAAAGTTTGCACTAATGCGCACAATGACTTGACAATGACTATTATCATGCCACGGCATCTACGAAATGTGCAACACATTTAGAAAACTATTTATATAGAAATAGAAATTTACAGAATGGATGTGGAACAATAAAAATCTATGTTTTAACTAAATCATTTTTATTTTATAGTAGAATCTAAATGTACCTAATAGCAAGAAAACAAAAACATACAAAAATAATGATTTCTGAATTAATGAAAAGGGACCGGCATATTAACATGTAACTGTTCACTAGCAGAATTATTGATTGACTGAAGTGGCCTAATTTGGAGTTAAAGGGGTATTCTGGTTGTTAAAAATTATGTTCTATAAACAGGAAAAGTGATAACTGTAGCCCTCGGAGCCCCTCAAAATGAGGCTGCACGCTGCTTCTCCATTCATCTGTTCGAAGGTTCCAGAGACAGCCGAGTACAGCGCTAGGCTATTTTTTGAACTCCCATAGAGATGAATGGAGACATAATTCGAATGCTGCTCCATTCATTGCAGGGGTTCATGGGGAATGGGGTCCCCATTCTTTGATTGGCAGAGGTCCCAGCAATAGGACCCCCACCAATCTAATAATCTATATCCTGTGGATAGGGAATAACTTTTAACAACTGGAATAACCCTTTAAGGAAGCAGTGTTTTTTTTTTCTTCAACACATTCTAAAAGCCAAACATTTTTTTTATAGCAACATAGCCCTTTGAGTTTTTTTTTTTTGCAGAATGACTAGAGTGGCCTCATTTTGGGCTATAAATAACTCAATGGTTAATTTTATACTGTAGATCTGTAAAATTGCTATTAATTCTGACTTTTTTTTATTGAGGTAAATAATGTATTATATTTACAGTACTAGTCATTACCCACATTTGGCTACCAAATATCTATTCTTTATTGTTTTTGACCTTTTTCCTACATAATATAAAAAATTTGAATCAGTGACCTTTATTGCTTTCGATTTGTCTTTGTAAAATATATATTTAGCATTTTATTTTGTTTTACTTTATTAATCAAGGTCCCTAGTGTTCATGTCCCATAGTGGGTCTAAAAAGAGTAAGGCCTCTTTCACACAGGCGAGATTTCCGCGCGGGTGCAATGCGTGAGATGAACGCATTGCACCCGCACTGAATCCCGACCCATTCATTTCTATGGGGCTGTGCACATGAGCGGTGATTTTCACGCATCACTTGTGCGTTGCGTAAAAATTGCAGCATTCTCTATTTTGCGTGTTTTTCATGCAACACAGGCGCCATAGATGTGAATGGGGCTGCGTGAAAATCGCAAGCATCCGCACTTGCTTGCGATTTTCACGCACGGTTGCTAGGAGACGATTGGGATGGGGACCCGATCATTATATTATTTTCCCTTATAACATGTGGTGACGTCACCACAGGTCCTTTTCTTCACAGATGAAGGCAGAAGAGAAGCCGGGCTGCGTCCCTCCAGCAATATTTTACTAAGCATTCAGTATTAGAAATGCTATTATTTTCCCTTATAACCATGTTATAAGGGAAAATAATTACATCTACACAACCTTGAACCCAAACCTTAACTTCATTGAAGAGGTTTGGGTCTGGGTACCACATTCAGTTTTTAGCACGCGCGTGCAAAACGCATTGCACCCGCACAATATAAACTAAACAACAGAACGCAATCGCAGTCAGAACTGATGGAAATTGCGTACCTACTCGCGCGGGTTTGCCGCAATGCACCCGGGACGCATCCTGAGCCAAAACGTGACGCCCGTGTGAAAGAGGCCTTAGGCTACATTCACACTCGCTTTTCGTTTGTGAGATCTCACAAGGGGTCCAAAACGGATCAGTTTTGCCCTAATGCATTCTGAATGGAAAAGGATCCACTCAGAATGCATCAGTCTCCATTCTGCTCTGCAGGCGGACATCAAAACGCTGCCTGCAGCGTTTTGCTGTCCACTTGACGAAACTGAGCCAAAAGGATCCGTCCTGGCACACAATGTAAGTTAACAGGGACGGATCCATTTTCTCAGACACAATCTGGCACAATAGAAAACGGATCCGATTTTGCAGAGCCATGACGGATCTGCCCAAAACGCGAGTGTGAAAGTAGCCTTATACACTGGGTCTGTGATACCTATACGCTGCAGTATATTATTAAGCTTCACAATGAAAGAGCACAATGAAAAACATACAGGTGGTGTATTCCGTGCGGATGCGATGTGTGACCCATTCATTGGGGCTGTTCACATGAGCGGTGATTTTCACGCATCACTTGTGCGTTGCGTGAAAATCGCGACATGCTCTATATTCTGCGTTTTTCGCGTAACGCAGTCCCCATAGAAATGAATGGGGTTGCGTGAAAATCGCATAGCATCCGCAAGCAAGTGCGGATGCGGTGCGATTTTCATGCACGGTTGCTAGGAGACGATCGGGATGGAGACCAGATCATTATTATTTTCCCTTATAACATGGTTATAAGGCAAAATAATAGCATTCTGAATACAGAATGCATAGTAAAATAGCGCTGGAGGGGTTAAAAAAAAATAAAAATATTTAACTCACCTTAGTCCACTTGTTCGCGTAGCCGGCATCTCCTTCTGTCTCTTTTGCTGAATAGGACTTGGGGTGAGCATTAATTACATGAACAGGACCTGTGATGACATCACTCCGGTCATCACATGTTCCATCACATGATCCATCACCATGGTAAAAGATCATGTGATGGACCATGTGATGACCGGAGTGACGTCACCACAGGTCCTGTTCATGTAATTAATGCTCACCCCAGGTCCAGCAAAGGAGACAGAAGGAGATGCCGGCTATGCAAACAAGTGGACTAAGGTGAGTTAAATAATAATTTATTTATTTTAACCCCTCCAGCGCTATTTTACTATGCATTCTGTATTCAGAATGCTATTATTTTCCCTTATAACTATGTTATAAGGGAAAATAATACAATCTACAGAACACCGATCCCAAGCCCGAACTTCTGTGAAGACATGCCGATTTTTCTCACGCGAGTGCAAAACGCATTACAATGTTTTGCACTCGCACAGAAAAATCGCGGGTGTTCCCGTAACACACCCGCACATTTTCCCGCAACGCCCGTGTGAAAGGGGCCTAATACTGGCAGGAATCTTATTAGTTCCTGTGTATGGCATGGAGTATGTGTTGAAGCAAATATATCAAAAAATAAAAAAACAATGCTTTTGTTTACTGTCCCCCAAATAATGCATAAAAAAGTTATCCAAAAATTATATGCACCCCAAAATAATACCAATAAAAAAACAACACCACAAAAAAATCAAGCCCTCACACAGCACTCTCAATAGATATATAAAATTGTTAAGGCTCTATGGCTCTATAAATATAGCTACTGTTCAAGTCCCCATATGCAAATACTGCAGCATGCTGTAGTTTTTGTCTGGCCGCCTCTTGGCATGTTCTCCGTGCTGCGGCCGGACCTCCGGCCGTCCCCATTAAAGTGAATGGGGCCGGAGCGGACTTCCAGTGGCACACATGGGCTAACATTACTACGGATCCGCCAAACTGTTCCCCTGCCAGAACAGCCTGCTGGACCCTCGTACCCCAAGTGTGAAAGTAGCCTTAGATATATTTGCTTTCCTTAATAACTTAATATTTGGGATTTTGAGGCATTTTGTTACAAATCCAATTATAAGGCTCCATTCACACGTCCGCAATGTGTTTTGCGGATACACGGAGCCACGGATCTGCAAAACACGGAAAGCGGCAATGTGCGTTCCGCATTTTGCAGACCGCACATTGCCGGCACTAATAGAAAATGCCTGTTCTTGTCCGCAATTGCAGACAAGAATAGGACATGTTCTATTTTTTTGCGGAAACGGAAGCACGGATGCGGAAGTGCGGATCCGCAAATGTGGATGCGGACAGCACATTCCGGCCCCATTGAAAATGAATGGGTCTGCACCCGTTCTGCAAAATTGCGGAACGGATGCGGATCCATTATGCGGACGTGTGAATGGACCCTAAGTGGAACTAAGGTTTTTAACTCCTCTTTAAAGATCCACCCAGTCTCAACCGATGTTAGTAAACTTGTGCACAGAGACAAGACCATGTACATATGAAAAGTATCTGCTTTCCTATGCCGCTTTCACACAGTTAGGGCTTGTTCACACGGCCGTGGTTTTGGTCCGCATCCGAGCCGCATTTTTTGCGGCTCAGGTGCGGACCCATTCACTGTAAGGCCCCTTTTACACGGGCGAGTTTTCCATGCGGGTGTGATGCGTGCGGTGAACGTATTGCACCCGCACTGAATCCTGACCCATTCATTTCTATGGGGCTGTTCACATGAGCGGTGATTTTCACGCATCACTTGTGCGTTGAGTGAAAATCGCAGCATGCTCTATATTGTCCGATTTTCACGCGACGCAGGCCCCATAGAAGTGAATGAGAAGCGTGAAAATCGCATAGCATCCGCAAGCAAGTACGGATGCGGTGCGATTTGCACGCAGGGTTGCTAGGAGACTATCGGGATGGAGACCCGATCATTATTATTTTCCCTTATCACATGGTTATAAGGGAAAATAATAGCATTCTGAATACAGAATGCATAGTAAATCAGTGCTAGAGGGGTTAAAAAATAAAAAATAAAAATTTAACTCACCTTAGTCCACTTGATCGCGAAGCCGGCATCTCCTTGTGTCTCCTCTGCGCTGAACAGGACCTGGGGTGAGCTGCTCCATTAAATACCGATAAAGGACCTTTGATGACGTCACTCCGGTCATCACATGGTCTTTTACCATGGTGAATCACCATGGTAAAAGATCATGTGACGTACCATGTGATGACCGGAGTGACATCATCACAGGTCCTTAACTGGTATTTAATGGAGCAGCTCACCCCAGGTCCTGTTCATCAGCAGAGGAGGCACAAGGAGATGCCGGGCTTCGCGAGCAAGTGGACTAAGGTGAGTTAAATTTTTTTATATTTTTTTTAACCCCTCTAGCGCTGTTTTACTATGCATTCTGTATTCAGAATGCTATTATTTTCCCTTATAACCATGTGATAAGGGAAAATAATACAATCTTCAGAACATCAATCCCAAGCCCGAACTTCTGTGAAGAAGTTCGGGTTTGGGTACCAAACATGCGCGATTTTTCTCACGCGAGTGCAACGCATGACAATGTTTTGCACTCGCGCGGGAAAATCGCGCATTTTCCCGCAACGCACCCGGCTCTTATCCGGGCAAAAAAACTGGCGCCCGTGTGAAAGAGGCCTAATAGGGCCGCAAAAAATCTGATGCATGATCTATTCTTGTCCATTTTGCGGACAAGAATAGGCATTTCTATAATTGGCCTCCTGTTCCGTTCCGCAAATTGCGAAAGGCACATGGGTGGCATCCATGTTTTGCGAATCCGCAATTTGTGGACTGCAAAACACGGCACGGTCGTGTAAACAAACCCTTAGGCCTCATGCACACAACAGTTTTTGGGGTCCGCATCCACACAGTTAGGGCTTGTTCACGCGGCCGTGGCTTTGGTCCGCTCCGAGCCGCATTTTTTGCAGCTCGGATGTGGACCCATTCACTTCAATGGGGCCGCAAAAGACGCGGACAGCACTCCGTGTGCTCTCTGCATCCGTTGCACCGTTCCATGGCCCCGCCCAAAAAATATAGCATGTCCTATTCTTGTCCATTTTGACGACAAGAATAGGCATTTTTACAATGGGCCGTTTGCGGACCGCAAAAAACGGCACGGTCGTGTGCATGAGGCCTTAGTGTTTGATCAGTGATTTCTATCAAGGATTGAGCCAAAAACAGGTATGGGTCAGAAACACAGAACAGGTGCAAATCTTTCCATCATACCTCAGCTCTGTGTAACCTCCATTCCTGTTTTGGCTCACAGTCACTGTTGGAAATCACTAATCAAACACTGACTATGGCCTTTTTTATTCTAAGTTGTAGAAACCAAAGCATGTCCTAGTTTGCTTGGCTTTTTACATACAAATATGTATAGCAGTATATGAATCTGGTGTGCCACATTGAAATTAGGATGAAGAAATTTCAAAGATCCTGAGCAGGTTATTAAGTTTAAAAGTACAAAATTCATTATAATCAAAATATGTTTTTATGGTTTGTGTTCTAATGGCTTTATTTTCAAGCACTTGGAACATAGAATACACTGCAACATTTGCAAGAATGTGGATGACGCATATTAATCTCTCGGTTGTCACTCAGCTAATAGTGACTTAATTGTTTCCACTGAGACAGTAGACAATCTTGATATGTTGTTTAAGATTTAAAACTAAGATGCAAGGAAGACAGTTTAAAACATGTGCATTTTATTGCCTTTGGATTTAAAAATAATAATTTTGCAGCTTAAAAGGTCAAAGTTACAAACAGCAAGTATTTCAAATATTTATAATATTAAATAAAGTGTTGGAAAATAGTGTTGATCACAAATATTCGAATCACAAATATTATTCGCGAATATAGGCACTTTGAGAATTCGCAAATATTTAGAATATAGTGATATATATTCGTAATTTCGAATATTCTAGATTTTTTTTTTACATCAGTAACCTCCCTCTTACTTGTGGGCCAATTAGAAGGCTGCAATGTCTTTATCTGAGCTTAGCAACATCCCTAGCAACCAATAGGAAAGCTGCCTGCCCCTTACTATATAGGAACCTCCCCAGCAGCCATTTTCTACAGTTCTGATAGAGAGAGCAGTGTCATTGCTGTGCTCTGTGCTTTCCACACTACATTAGATAGATAGTTAGATAGCTTATATATATAATACAGATAGTTAGTGGGAGATAGTCAGTGTAGGTTATATCCTGATATAGTGTAGCTGTTGCAGTGCAGGGTGTTAGGTAGTGTGATAGGTTCTGCTGTCCATACATATATGCAGACCTGCTAAAATGTGAAGTTTCATGTATTGCGCCAAAATATTCGCATCATTAGCGCCGATTTGCGCAATTGCGAATATATTGGAGCACTCTAACTGCCTATAAAGCCATTTTTAATGTTCTGCCGTGCCAACCATTTTCTCCAGTCTCAGGAAACTTCTAGCAGCTTGGAAAATGTAGCAAAATTGACCCACGCCTTATTTTGTGCGCATTACACAAATATTACACTGGCAATTTTTTCGCGATCAAGAAAATAATCTCGAATTCGCAAATATATGACGAATATTCGCCCAAATATTTGTGAAATATTGCAAATTCGAATATAGCCCCTGCTGCTCATATATATTCTTAGAATAAGCTTGGCTAAGTAAAAACATATTGCTGTCCCAGCCTCCATGG